>NW_010260640.1:0-41694 GCF_000690775.1 Eurypyga helias
GGAAGGGAGAGAGATCTCTTCCTTTTCCTGCGGCTCTCACCCGCTGGGAAGGCAAGTCCAAGCTCTCCCGGTGCGGAGCGGGATGAGCGGAGGAGTGCCTGTCCCGTCCCAGTCGCCTCTGCAGCAGAATTGTGTGAGCGGGGCTGGGGTGGGAGCCTTGAAGCCTCCCTCCCTCTGGGGTGGGTTGGGTTGCAGGGCTGATGTAATTGATCCCGAGTTATTTTATCCACATTTCTATATCCCGATGGGGTTAATTCCGTGAATGCGTGTAAGAAGTACCAAAATTGAGATGAAAGTGGGTACGGATGAGCTGATTTACCTGGCAGCGACGGCTGGAGGAACCAGCCGAGATGAAGTGCGTGCTGTATTTATGACGATTGCTCGCGACGAGGCCTCCAGTCTTAAAACTGTTCCAAATAGGGAGATTTAGAGTTAGTACGATGAATGAATCACAGGTTAAGAGAGAGCCAGATGAAACCTGAAATGTTCATTTTGAGAGAAATTTCAAAGTTTATGATTTCAAGGCATCTTGTTACTCTGCGCAATAAAAATACTGTTTTCAGTGTATTCCTAAGAATGGAAATCTATGAAGGTTTCAATTAGATACTTTCAGGAAAAATAACTGATGTTTTGTTTTGAAAATTAATTAAATTTTGGTACTGTTTCACATTTCAGTGGTAATGCAGTTAGGTTATGCCAAATGAAGTCTTATATGAGGGCAAATTATGCAGTCCTACCAGTGGCATAGCATACAATGAATATCATCGCTGAATATTCTGTTATATAATTTGGTACAGGTGATATTTTATTTTCAAAACAAATGATTTTTCTACCAAGTAATGAGTTTTCTATCAAAAGCGGGACCAGCTTTATTAGTCTGTGCTGAATGAAACAATTTAAATTTTTACACTCTGAAGAAGAAATGTGCTGGGTACTAGTTAGGGACCAATTGTTTTTAATATCTTAGAAACCTGTTTCCAGGCTAATGGCAGGATATTGAACACATCGGTTTCTCTTGTTATTAACTGAAGAATGTGAAAACAATACAAGCAGTAGAATATGGTAAGAAAATATAAGGTTGCTTTCAAAATTAGTATTTTAATTTGAAAGAAAATCTGGCATTTGTTTCCCTGAGGCAAACTTTCCAATACTGAAAATTTTGTTTGAGCCTCCTTTTCCATGGGGATTCTTCGTTTGTACTTACAATTTTGTGAAAAATGTTGATTTTATCAAAATAGTATTTTCTGGTTGAAGGCTGTTTCGATTAAAATTTTCTCACTAGTGTGAGCTGTTATGACACTCTCCTCCTCCACCCTCTGAGCTATGGTAAAAGGGTGAGTGAAGTTATTGATTTATCTTCCCTTATTTATTTTTTTTGTTAGTGCAGTGACTTCGAGAGCTCCATGGCTGTTCTGTAGACAGATGCACAATTGTGAAACATCAATATGGACTGCAAATCTCTACTGTCAGTCAGCTCCTCTTCCCCTTTGCACAGCGTAATCCCTATCTCCACAATGCCTGCACAGATACACATTTGCAAAGATGTTTTTCGGGAGATAGCGTGCATAGCAAGCACTCCTTTACTTGTTCTCATCTCTAGCAACATTATATGGAGTTTCAGTTCACAGTTCGCTGTGCTCCCCCTCCTACCGCTGAAATGCAGCCAACTCCGAGCTGCAGCTATTAAACATCACACACGCAACACCACTGAATAGATTGTGGGAAGCAAAGTGATTCAGAGAAAAGCAAGAAATATGAGTGCGGACAGCAAAAGTTGTATGGGATGTGATGAGGGATTATGGGGTTGTGCTTAATAGTGATGCAGAACAGCCATCACCTTGATATTCAGGTGATACCAGCACAAAGGGAAGAACTTTTGAGGGTGGCTTGAAGAGTTGTCCCTAGGAGTAGTCAGGTTTCAGCCAGGGAGACAGCGGGTCAGCTTCTCTAACCCCTGAATTTTGTCAGACTGTCAGGGTCCCAAGGAAAGGGCTGTGAGCATCATTCCTCGAGAAGTTTAAAGCTGGTCTCTTTCAGGATAGGACAAGGCAATATGAGGACAAGCAAATAAAACAAGATGGAGCAAATAGCCATATCTATCCCCACTTTGTATGAGTCTGAGAACACAGGTGGGAGAGAGATAGCAAGGTCTGAAGGAACCTCATATTCGAAGTTAGAAAAGAGTGTGAATTGGCATAACAAGAGCTGCAACATGGTGAGGGAAAAGCTTTCCAAGGCAGTGGTGGTCTTTGACAACAAGTTGACCTTAGGGTAGGAAAGGAGGAAAAAGGGGAAGATGTGCAATGAATCAGAGGAGAGGAGAAATGTGTGTGAATGTATGTAGCTATTTATGTGTGTGTGTGGCACAAGAGGAATCTCATTCAGATCAGGAGAAGCATTGTAGGTGTCTGCATCTCGGTTTGCTCAGTCTAGTGTCTGGAAGACGGCACCTTGGCACAGAACCTGCACATGAATTCTTGCTGCTTGAGGTAAAGTGATGAGGGGGGAAGGTTGCCAGACACTGTCACTGAGCATTCAACGGACAAACATGAAGCAACTGCAAAAGTCTGTTCACAATGCAAGTTGCATAGCAACACTAAATTGTCAGATTGCTGTTATGGCAGTCCCTTACGTTATCCCCATTATTAGAGTCCTATTTAGGAATCATGCAGTATGATGTTGCTAGCCCGCTCCCAAAGCTGGTTGTTTGGCCTTTATCTCTTGCTGAATGATGCCATGTAATTTGCTGCAAAGGTGTCTGGAAGTAGTACACCAGAGAGAAAAGTCCTCGAGGATCCATCAGCCTTAGGGAGCAAAAGATGTGCCTGTGCAGGATGGGGCAGGAGAGAGAGATCAGGGAGCAGCAATATCCTCAAAGGCGGCTAGTGTCTGACAGACTTGACAGGATGTGTGTTACCCCATCACTTCTCTGAACTGAGACTTCGTTGGTCCAACTGAAAGGCTGCTCTGACGGGTAAACCTCAATTGCTTCCAAGACGTGTTTCAAATGCTTCCAGTGCACGCTTGTGCCTGATGGTTGCATCACCCCTGTGGACCATTGCTGCTGTGAAATCCTAACTTCCAGTCAGTTGTTTCCTGCTTTCTGGTCTAAGCACCTTGTGAGCTGTCTTCTGGCATAGATGCTGAAGCACAGAAGCAGTCACAACATCATTGTCCTGTGATGTTTCAGACACTGCCAGCATCTGAAACACTACCTAGAAGTCTGCTTGTCTTGCAGTATGTTGCTGGTGTCCTGCATAATTTCTTTCCTGGATGTCTTGTATAACACATCATCCTCCTCCCTGTTTTATTCTAATGCTGCTTCTTTTGCTGACACAAGATCCTGAAATGCCCCTGCCATCTCTTTGCAGCCAAGGCAACCAGGGTCACTGGATACCAAGGTGTAGCTGGAATTCTAACTGAATGAAATTCTTTACTACAAACATCAGACTGACTGTGGACTTAGGACACCAGGTAGAGTAGAAATTAGCTTAAAGGCCTTTTGCACTGGGTGATGGGGAAAGTGGCCTGCCGAAGCAAGTAATTATCAGTGATATATCTCCTTTCCAAAGAGTGCCTGGTTGTAAACTATACCAACTTTTTCGAGATCACCACTGTAAATTATGAACAAGCAAACAGACCTCAAAAGGACAAGATAGACTGCCTGTCCCCTCTCTATAGTGTAACGGAATTATTCTGCTTCATTAAAACAACTGATGAGGAAACAAACAGCTTCAACATTCAGTTCCTCTGTGTTTCTGTGCCCAGAACCCAGACCACACAAATGTCTAATACCTGGACTAGATGTTACAAGTCACTCTTGCTTGATACAAAGAGGATTAGGCTCAGAGGAGGATTAACACAGCAGGTGATAAACGTCCATTCATGACATTGCTAAAAGAGATCTGGTGGTCATGGAGTTATCCCTGACAAAGGAACACCTCTCTGATGCAAAATACCTTAGTGGTACTTACAAAGGAGCAAAAGGTGTTTCTTTGACTTTCTCCTTTCTTCCCTTGAGTATCCCCCATGAACAAGAACTGCTGGATGGGACACTCCAAAGACCTTATTTCTCTTTCCAGGTGAGAGTCTCCTCTCTGTCTGTGTTTTAGATTTATCTTGCTTCCCCCTGAGGCTGAGGGATTTGAGATCAGAGAAATGCAAAAGAAGTGAAAATAGTCAGGTTTTAAAGAAGATCATCTTCTGTCAGCATTGTTTGCATGTGTGCTCATTTCTCATAAACATTCAAAGGCTCAAGTTTCCTGTTGCTAGTGTACATGGAAAACAAATGTCAAGGCTGCACGTGACTACTTGCCATAAATTAATATTAAATGGGCACACGCACACTTCATCTGGAAGTGCTCATACACTCCTCTTGTCAGAAATCAGAATAAATAATGATCAGAATCACCACCTAGAGCTGGTGATTTCCATCTGTAGATATGAAAATGCTCTTCAAGGACGGTCAGGATCATAGCCTCTGATTTTGCCAACCGGACGCAGTTCCGCAGTAAAGTCACTTGTCTGGTAGTCACAGAGCTTCCACCTCTCTGCCTAACCTGCAGAGGCAAGTGAGGATGTACATTTTCTCTTCCATCCTTGGCTGCCCCTTTTAAAAGGAGTCTCTCAGCCTTTCATTGACTGCTCAGGTCACGAGGTTATCCATCACCACCCAGCACAGGCTGCCATCCGTCCTGGCTGTGCACGTGTGCTTACTGCCACGCATTTTCTTCCGTCCCTCTTCCTCCTTGCCTTGCAGGTGTGCCTTGCTGCTTCCCTTCAGGTCACCTCTGCTTCTGCCTTCCATGCCCCTCACTGTAACGGATCTGTTCTCCCCTGCGTCTCTTCCGGGCTGGCCAGAGGCTTCCTGCAGCAAGTTGCCTTGCAGAGCAGGCCCGACTGTGTTCTGGGGGACTCTGTACCTCTCCTACCGTCCTTGTCCTCTTCTCAGGTATCTCTCATCTTCCAGGGCTGTCAGAGGAAGATTTGTGATTCTGAGTCCTCTCTCTGCTTTCTTGTGTCGGTTTCCATCTCGACAGTCTCCCAGGCTGTGCAGGACGAAGGAGGGTTATAAGGTGACTGTGGTGTTTCCTTCCAGGGCAGATTTTGGTAACAAGTTTTACAATCCCTGGGAGGATGGACTTGGTAGTGGCTTCAAAAAATGAAATTTAGACAGAAGACACTTGATCAAAGTGTCTGAAGTGACATGTATCAGAAGAGGTTTGTTGGGAACACCTTTTCTCTGTGTCTCTCCAGAAACTAACAAAGGGCCATTCAGGGAAAAATTGGCAAATACAGTACTCGAGTACTTCACACAGTGTTAATTAAACCACGAGGCATGTTGCCACTGGGTGTTCTGGAGGCCACAAATGAAAGTAAAAAATCCCACTGGCTCTTCAGAGCGAGCCAGTTTCCGAATTCATAGGAATTAAAACGTTTCCTGAGCTTCCTTCTACAACTTCTTTCCAGGTCTCCAAGGTCACCACCAGCTCTGACTGTACCTGCCCTGGGGCTCCCTCCACACTGCCCGTGTCCCAGGACTTTATTCAGCCCCTCAGGGCCATCAGTCCTCGCCCCAGTGATGTTGCAGCAGAGCTGGTTTCCAGCTCCCCACAGCCCTGCCCTGCCTTGCCCCAGCCCCACTGCTCCAGGGAGGTACCTGATGCCCAGGGCTTGGGATACTCCTGCTGCCCCCCAGCTACCCTGTTCTCTGGCTGGAGTGGTGGGATGTCCCGGGGAAGCCCCCATCCCTGCCAGTGCCCTGACACTTCTTATGCTGTTTGGTGTGGACACTGCTAGGCTCTGTCAGCTGCGTCCTGCTCCATTTGTGTGGGTTCTCTTAAACCTATAAAGTCTATACCATCACATGCCATAACTGCTGATGTTTTTAAAGTGGACGATTCTCTCCCAGTATACTGCTTTCATCTACAGCAAGAGTGTTAATGCCTGCCAGGATATAGAACGGATTGCAGAGCCTGCAAATGCAATACTTGGACTAGTAAGTCATTTTACCAATGCACTTCCTCTTAAAAGTGATCATTGTTAGAAATCATTGATCTTTTCCTTGTCCTCTTAGTTCGACAGTATCACAGCTCCAAAATGGGAAGCCTTGCTGTGTGAGCAGAGATACACAGATCAATATCCCTTCTCATGGCAGCAAATGAAAATGAGTGGTACAGAGGTAGACTTCCACAACCCCGTTAGCAGGAACAGTTTGGAGATGAGCATCAAATGCCAAGGCAGTTGACATGGAGAAGTGAATATAGATGGCTATGGCATTAATCTGCCTTGGTTTGGAGTCTCAGGATTGTTATTATTTTGAGGTTAATTGCAACATTTCATTATAAAACTTCTAGATTGTCTAGGGAGAAGGAGGGGAATGAAGCTAGAAATAGCTGTCAAAATAGCTGTATCTCAGTGTTCGGGTGCAACTATTTCAGAAAGGCAGAAGAGACTAAGGGACACATCCTTTTGTGAGCACACACTCCTGTGAATACTAGAATGGCAGGATACAATATTTTTGCTCTAGATTTACCAGCAGATATGTTACAGCTTAACAACCAAAGTCTCCGATACCAAGATCCATTGACTATAGTACAGCCTTGCTACAGCCCAGGTAAATTCAGTTCTGGGTCTTCCATTGATGAGATATTTGAGCAAAACATGTAGCATCCATTGTGAGGATTCTCTTGCACCATGCAGGACAGAGAGATCATGGACAGACTCAACTTTTTTTAAAAAAGGAAAGAACTTTTCAGACCAAAGAGTTTAAAAACCCCGTAGGTGTGCTGACATCTGTCACTTCATTGTGTTGGGTTGTGGGAGGGGAGAGGTTTTTTCCCCAAGTACCAAAAAGCCTTCTCGCTCTTTCTGGTTTCACCGCCAAGGTCAAATTCACAGCCCAGCTGCTTTGCACACTCACGGGGGGATGGCTGGGCTGCCTCGCTTGCACACTGTTCCGTGGTCTTGGCAAATATGGGACCCGGCTGTGCATCGAGTCTGCGGAATCCCATAGGAAGCCTCCACAGGGAGGATTTAACTTGTGATTAAAAGCAAGACAAGGCTGCATCTATATTAACCTCCGCTCTGCAAAAACCAAGAAGGTCTCCCAACTCTCTCCTCCCCAAACCCCCACCACTTTTCCTCTTTCTTTGATTTTTCGGCTAAAATTAGGGTGACAGAGGGACTGTGGGGTAAGCAGCTGGAGTAGAGCGGAGCCAGTTGCCATAGAAACCAATGAGCCACTTAGCAGCACTTGCCTTCCTCCTTTGCCTGCGGATTTTTTTTTCCCTCTTGTGAGTGGAAGGGCAGTGTGGGGGGAGCCGGAGGAGCCCCACACACAGCCAGGACTCAGCTCCCTGCCCCACGACCACCCGGGATGCCAGTGCTCCCACAGGATCTGCCTTCCAGGCGAGGAAGGGGAGTGGGAGGGTGGACATCAGATGGAAGAAGGGTTTGGGCATCAATCCTCGGACGTAGGCTGGGAGCCTCCTCCTCCCCCTGGTATCTCATTTTCCTCTCGTGCTAGATGGCACTTGGTTCCCCAGATGTTCAAAGAGGGCTCTCCAGGCCACTGGTGCCCCGCCCTCTCTCTAAGGATGGCAAATGGCAATGGAACCGGGATTTTATGCATTTAACTATGTGTTGTATTAAACCCCAGGCTTGAGTAGCCAAGACAGTAGTTTGGAGGTGATCATAAGGGTTAGTAGAAAAGAATGTTCCTCTCCTCCCAGGTCTTCCTTCCATCATGAAAAATTAACATTTGGGTGATTATTTAAAATAGATAGCCAACCTACTTTTTGGTTCACATGGGGCTAAAGTTGCTTTAATTTCACTGCATATACATTTCTCAGTGGGGAAAACCTATTTCCTTGAAAGATCTAAATGGGATACCTGAAATGTATTAAGCTATAATTTGGTTATACCTGATAGTGGTTTGCAGTGCTTGAGATTGTCAGTTTTCTTTTTTTTTTTTTTTTTGTTCTCAGGGACTGAAGAGACATACATTGTTAGGTAGCACATACTTCACGAAGTTTATTTTTAAACTTAGAAAATATTATCACTAGCAAAAAAGCACTAGATTGGCAGCTCTTGGGGAATGAAATCTTCTCTTCAGCCCTGGAATGACAGAGCTGGTTTTGGTAAACTGCTCCTCCTCCAAGCGTGGCTTCCTTGTAACCTGGGTCACATGAAGAAGCCCCAGCTGCTCACAGCTGGATGCAAACCCCAGGTGCCTGCTTGCAGGTGCCATTTCTTCCTCATGCTGTGCTATGTGGAAATACACAAAGACAGGCATGCATTAATGGGTGCTGCAAGCGCAGTAAAGCTGTAAGGAATTTGCTGGCAGAACCATCAGTAAAGCTTGCTGATGTAGTGCTTCTCCTTCAGGTTGCAGGTTACCAGCATTTCTGAAACCCAGGAGAGAAAGTCCATCAGCGAGAAATCATGGTAGATAAAGTTGAAAGCAGTTGCTGGAAGTTTGGGCTGGGTAGGTTTCCTCTTGGTGGTCTGAAACTGGGATTTTGTTGTTTGATTTCTCCTCTTAATGTGCATGGAGGACTGAAAGATAATAAATGGCATCACACAGCAGTACATGGAGGGAAGAGTAAATGTTAAATAATGAATCCTTAGAACATACCTGCGAAGTCAAATGTATCATTTAACTTCTGCTCATCAGAGAAGGTCAGGCAAGACACGTGTGACAAAATTAGGACTGGATTAAAGGTATGCCTGAGCAGAGCAAAGACCTCCTTCGCTGAGATGTGGTCTGACTATCCCAAGGATGCCATTTTGCAGCTGCCTAGAAGAGATCAGTGGAAAGCCCAGCCTCGACTCTTGATGCTGACTCAGTATTACTCACCCGTACAACATCCCTGACACCAGCAGGACGTACCTCTGCTCTGAAGAGATGTGTGAGCACTTGTTCAGCTGGGTGGGCCTACTTCAGCCTTGTACGGCCCCAAAATAAAGAGAATGGCAGAAATACAGACAGGGTCATGCTGTGCTCTGGTGCTGTCCCAGTTGGCACAGCAGTCTTTTTGCAGCCCTTGCTGTCAAAATAATGCAAAACAATCGGGGTTTTCTTAATGTGTCACGTCAGGGCCATTCGTTTAGTCACCCATGCTTTCTTCTCTCTCCTCATTTCTGCACAGGGTCCTATGTAGTCATCTCATGTGTGATTAACTTCTTGCTGGCACCTGACTGAGACTGTAGTGCAGAATTTGGATCTGAATTAAAATATGCCCCCAGATTTAGGCAGCTTGATCCAGGTTTGGTGGTGGCCCATTTCTCGATGAAATGTATAAGAGCAGCCAAGTATCTTCTCTTGTATATTATTATGTTTCTTAATTTCATGGTGTGTTTTCTTTGTTTGTTGTAGTAGCCTGAAGTCATGCATCAAAACTCTTACTGTATTCATGAAAACATACCAAAGGCGAGCTTCACTGGCTAATTAAATCTTCTCTGTCGCACACTGGCATGACAAATATAGATTTTAAACAAACATAATTTGCTATTATAGAGCTGCTCCTATTCTATTCACCTGATGTTATCAGAAGGGTCTGGCCCAGGAGGCAGGATGTGCTGAATGCAATGTAGGAGGTTGGAGGAGCAAAAATCTGGGGCAGGTGGGTACAAAAATAAAGGGGTCTTTGTACACAGAGGAATTCATGTATGCTAGCAGAAAAAGATAAAGGTTACAAAGCAAATACTTCCATCAGCAAGATCAGAAGCTGCATGTCTTCTGTTCTCTTTAGGAGTCATTCAGAGCTGCAGCTTGTTGGCTGCAGAAAGCAAATGAGATTTGGGATGAGAAGAGCTGAACCCTACAGCAACAGCTTGTGGTGGAGGGGAACAGAGAACTGTCGAGCACACTGAACATCAACAACAGATGGGTTTTTGTGCAAAACATGGTACCACGGTTAGACTGGGAAGGAAAAATGACGGCTTTCCATCAGAGCCTCGGAGCGTTCCGGAGGAATAGATGTGTTCTTGATGGTTCTGAACTGAAAGGTGGGATTGGCTCGTGTCTCTTTCCTCTTATCCCTCCTTCCTAAAGAAACCTTTTCACTTTTTCTCTACTTCCTCTAGGACCTTTGTCCATGCAGAAAATCCTATCTCCAGCCTCCAGGGGACTGATATTTTGGCAGCCTCCAGCCACTATTGCTACTCACTACTGCCAGTTTTAATTGCTCTGAGTTTGATGCCCTTTTCTTCAAGTCCACAAGCTGGTGTCCACAAAACTCCTGACTAGAAGCATTGGTGAAGATCATATGCCAGTAGATGGGGTGTGCTGGGTAAGCAGAAGAGAGAAGTGACTGGGGAGGAACTGGTCAGGCTGGATTCTTTGCAGGAGCCACGTCTGAGATGGCCTTGTCATCCAGCTGCTAGAAACAAAATTCATGCTTTTCCATTGACTGGGTCTTAATGCTCCTGGAAAACTCGCTATCTTCAGAGCATGTGAAATCATGTATTTGCATGATTATCATGAAAGCATGTATTTGCATGTAAAATTATAACATTCTGGTTAACACTGTGTTCCTTTTCATTAACAATATTGAGGTTACATTGATTTTGTTTTGCACAGCATCACTGTTTTCAACATGGAATCAGTTTCGCACTGTTTGCAGTTCCCTGTTGAACCAGCTGATGGGGAAGGCAGTGGGAGAAGTGATGGTAACTTGGGGTTTGGTAAATCAGCCACTGCCTGTACTGGGTCTAAGGAACCCCAGGCTCATTTATCTGTTTTCACCATTAAGATGAACCTAATAATGTTTTTGTTTTCATTAGAACTAGCTGTCAGTATGGCAAAGAGAAGGTTTTATGCCTTTCTTAGAAGTGCTGAAGAGCCACGGAGCTGACTTTGTCATAAAACCTCCCTGGAAGAGAATGAAAAAGGATGCTTCCATGCTGGCCATGGATTCATGAGGACAGCATGGCATCAGATTACATCCGTTTGGTATTTTAAGGTTTCTTTACAACCTTAAAGTAGAATGTTATTCCCTGAAGAATGCAGTCCTGCAGTTTAAGAAGAAATACTCTGGTATAAAATGTATTCCATAGGAAATACTGCTGCTGTGAAAAATGTGGGGACTTGCCAGAAACCCTCCCACCCAGGAGAGAAACTGAATCCCAGAAAAGCCAATGGACTCCACGGTATTTAACGCTAGGGGAACGGGTTCAACTCCGTTGCCCTTTTTGGTGAGATTGCAGCTGACAGTTCAGGCAGGAGGATATGTGCAGTGAGTAACGTGAAGTGGGATAATGCATGCAGAACACTGTGTGCTGGAAGACTTACATACGGCTCTTGCTCAAAATAGTGTCTTCAGACACAGACTGTGGAGTATGTGCATAATGGCTCTTTGCTGAAGTTTTTGTAACGTATAATTTTTGATGGGAAGTAGAGGCTTTGCTTCTGCACAAAACTGCATCTGCCCTTGCAGACTGCTGGGCATGTTCTGTGCGTAATGTCCTGGTGTACCTGCATGTCTACGTTGCTAGTGCCTAGACATACTTCTGAGACGATGAAGACTTTTCCTTCATTATGACCCGGTGTAAATGACTATTCCTCACCAAAGTGTTCGTCTCAACTGCTTGCACTTCAGTGCAAAAATATCTGATTATTTATTTGTTTAAAGGCAGCAGTTACACTTTCTTCCCTCTCTCTCCCCTCTCATTCTGAGACAACTCAGGCATAACACCTTTGCAGCTTTTTCCTGAGGCTTGCTGGAATACTTCTTCACTGGGATGAGGCACAGGTATCTGCAGTCAGGCTTCAGAACCAAAGGAACTGTTTGGGACTTTGTTTGCTTTGCAAACAAAATAAAGCCTGGCTGCTTTCTGTTGTTCTCTTTTCTAGGCTGTTAACTCTGGGTATTGTTCGCTGTCAGTGCTAGCAGAAAATGAATAAACTTAAAATATGGCTCCTTTCAGCAACTGAACAGAGAAGTTTAGAGTGAGAGCCCGTTCTCAAATTTACTTACACCAAACCATTCAGGGCTTGCTAGACCGCTCCCTGTTCTCTATGGTGCTTTGGATCGTGACAGAAAGACACTGTGTAAATGTAAGATATTATTATTAGCTCCGTCCTGTGTTCAAGCTGGATGATAACAGCAACTGTCCTCTCCTTTCATTGATGTACTTGTGAGATCCGTCAATCAGGGCTGTGTCAGCAGCACAAGAGGGGGAGGGTGCAAGTGTGTTTATTTTTACTGTCAATTGTATTTGCTAATGAGAGAGGAGTCCATTACTAGAGAGGGAGCCTGTGCGAGTTAGTGTCTGAGTCAATTCGTTATCAAGTGCTGGCTCTAGTGCCAAGTATTGCTTGGGAGAACTGAAAATCATAATTCCTCCACCCCCAGCTCCCCTCTGTCTAGCCTTTCACATTCACTCCTGATATTAACTGGAGATCACAGATGCTGGGAAACTGGCAGATACAATTTTACAAATGGATGTTGTCTGATGTCAACCTTTCCTCCTCCCCTCCCTCCCCGAGCATCTGACATTTCTCAACCAAACGGACAGATGATAGAGCAAGACTAGGATAATTTCTTTGTGTTCATAATAATAATGACTTCTTTCCAAAGTGCTTTTGCTCAGTAAGGAGGGGGGATAGAATAGCATTTATCCAGCTTGTATTCTCCCGTCTCCTCTGCTGTTTTTCTGCCCTGCAGCATCCTCCTTCTTTCACTTGATCTCCTCCTCTTTCTTCTTCCTTGTAACCACTTCTGGTCCCCTGCACAGTCGCTTTGAGGAGCGACTGAGGGAACTGGGCTTGTTTAGCCTTGAGAAGAGGAGGCTGAGCGGAGACCTGATCACTGCCTACAACTACCTGAAAGGAGGTTGTGGAGAAGTGGGTGTTGGTCTCTTCTCCCTAATGACAGATGATCAGATGAGGGGGAATGGTCTCAAGCTGCGCCAGGGGAGGTTTAGATTGGACATAAGGAAGAAGTTCTTCACCGAAAGGGTTATCACACACTGGAACAGGCTGCCCAGGGAGGTGGTGGAGTCACCATCCCTGGATGTGTTTAAGAGACGGGTGGATGAGGTGCTGAGAGATACAGTTTAGTAGTGGACAGATACGGTTGGACTGGATGATCTCTAAGGTCTTTTCCAACCTAGTGATTCTATGATTCTATGATTCTATGTTGCTTTGGTGATGGTCCCCTCGCCTGAGATCAGACATGGTTGTAGTCCACCTTGGCTTTATAAACCACCCCTCCATGCTTTCTAGTCTCTTTTCCTAAACAGAATGTTTTCTTGACCCAGCCTGCTCTCCACCGGGCAAATTTCTTCCTACCTGGGGAGACATGTTTCATCCCCACTGGAAACAACAGTGTCTGGTGGCTGCCTTCGCTGTGCGCCGTGTGACTGCTGCCTGCGAATGATGGAGAGAAACGGCAGTCTCCCATGCCGAGAGCTCCCGAGACGCCTGCCTCACTCCTGCTTAAAGCAGATGAAGCCTCGCTTTGCATGAGGCAGGACATCATAGCCCTAAAAAAGGGAGGAAATCATGACAAACTCTGAAGCTTTGGGAAGAATCTGGGGCCATCTGGCAGACAGCATCTTCAGCTACAGTCTTTCAGGGAGGTGCTCATGCAGAGCTGTCTCCGGTGGCAGAGCGCTGTCTGCAGAGCCACCAACACAGCTCCCGCCTCATCTTCTCCTGCTGCTCGTCCCACTGCTGGCCAAATCTAGGCCAGGCTATTTCTGTAGGGACAAACCCTGAGGTGGTGTCATTACAGGTAGGGTATTGTGTGTGACCTGTGCATGCCAATCGTATCAATTCTACCTCCAGAAAAGCCCTTATTTTTACTTCAATCCTCTTTGTCCATTGCAATACCTTTCTCCAGGTTTGCTTGCCCCTTCTCACCAATGGAGCATTTCTCATGTGATTCAGGAGCTGATTTTTGCATTGTTCCCTTTTTTCACGCCCTTTCCTGGCCTTGCCTAGCTTGCCCACCTAGCTGGTCTGTTTGGAAAAGGGCCCCTTATCTCCTCATCCAATTTCTCTGTGGTCTAGGCTTGTGTTGCCTTACATAGAACCTAAGAATCTTTTAGGTTAGAAAAGACCATTAGGATTGTCAAATCCAACTGTTAACCTAACAGTGCTAATGCCACCACTAAACCATGTCCCTGAGCCCCTCGTCCCCATGTCTCTTAAATCCCTTCAGGAATGGTAACTCAACCACCTCCCTGGGCAGCCTGTTCCAACTCTGACATCCTTCTCAGTGAATAAATGTTTTAGAATATCCAATCTAAACCTCTCCTGGTGCGACTTGAGGCCATTTCCTCTTGTACTATCACTTGGCACTTGGGAGAAGAGACCAACCCCCACCACTCTGCAACCTCCTTTCAGGTAGCTGTAGAGAGCGATAAGGCCTCCCCTGAGCCTCCTCTTCTCCAGGCTGAACCCCCCCAGCTCCCTCAGCCGCTCCTCACCTGACTTGTGCTCCAGACCCTTCCCCAGCTCCTCTGCCCTTCTTTGGACATGCTCCAGCACCTCAGCATCCTTCTTGTAGTGAGGGGCCCAAAACTGAACACAGGATTCAAGGTGCAGCCTCATGAGTGCCCAGTACAGGGGCACAATCACTGCCCCCATCCTGCTGGCCACACTGTTCCCGATGCAGGCCAGGATGCCACTGGCCTTCTCGGCCACCTGGGCACACTGCTGGCCCACATTCAGCTGCTGTGGACCAACACCCCCAGGTCCTGGCCATCTCTGGCCAGGTCACAGACCTCAACCATGACCCTTGTTTCACTGAGCAGGTGGCTACTGTTTTTTTGTAGATTCTGAAAAAGACTGGAAAACTGTTTTTAAGCCTGGGAAAAAGGACAGCAGAACTGTCAGTGGACAGTGGAGGGAGCAGATGTTCTTCACAGTGCTCCACCCTTGTCACCTTTGGGAAAATGGGTTGACTCTGTGTAGCTCCACTTACTTTTAGCATTGTAATACCAGGCTTGGAAAAGGGAAGAAGTAAGATTCTAAACTCTTTTCCCCCTGGGTAAGAAAGAAGCAGGAAGGCTTGAATACTGCTGTGGTTGTGTTGTCATCTTATTCCACGTTGTTTCACTGCAACCCATGCAGCAGGTTGTGGTAGGAGAGAAAAGAATCATCTCAGCAGAGGTGTGCCAAGGAGAAAGGGGAGAAGTGGCAAGTAACTCCTGTGAGCTGGGACAACAAGAAGAGAGGTGGGGCTGGCAAGTGAATAATTCACTGTTGATCTTACAGATGGGGAGGTGCGTGGGGCAGGGGGAGTCACTGACACTTGTGGGGAAGAGATGTATTTTCTGCATCACTGCATGGCCAGAGTCACTGTGGAGATGATCCAAAGTCACCATCTGCTTTTGGGAACGCTGCTGACTGTGAATATTACATGCTGGGGAGCTGGGAATAGGGTTCTCGAAAGGCAGGTCTAACGCAGAGGCATTCCCAGAGGAGAAGAATATGAAAGACCTTGCAATGACTTTACTGGAATCCAGCTCCTGTTTTTTCACTCCTTGCAGCTGGCTGTACTGGACTTACATCCTTAAACATCTTTGTACTATTAATCATCACCCCATTTGTAAGATGCACCCTGCCACTACAAATGGAAAAGCTGTCCAACGGAGGAGATTCAGGGACTTGCTCCTAGACCCAGGGTGAGGCGACTTTCTGACTCAGGTTCCTTGCTCCTGTCTATTACATCTTCTAGACCATAACCCGCTTCCACCCCTTCCTTCATGTGTATCGCCTTGCTTTCTTCTACGTATCTGCCACAGTTTGTGTGGAACGCTCCTCTAGTGTGGATTTAGCCATATAAGAACAGTTTTCCTGCTTTTCTGCCTCAACTAATCGCTTTTTAAAACATTTCAGCTGAAAGTGCATCTTCATAGCCTACGCTCTTGAATTTTTCTCTTCCTCTGCAATTATTTACCCCTCGAAAGTGGTTTTATTTAGCTACAGTATGTACATTAAATATGAAAACGTGGTTGACTGTTTTAGAATAGCTATTATTGGATGATTTCAGATTGCATGATGAACATGAAGTAAATAAGTCTTGGTAAGTAGGTAGGCAGCGTAATAGTCAAGGGTCACTTCAGTATTTCTCACAAGCATCCGGCTCTGGGGGCCACAACTTTAGAGGGTATAGGCTGCAGAATGAAGTTGAGTCATAATTTACTGGTGGACGTTTTCAGGTCTTTGTCTCTCTTTTGTAGTTTCTTTAGCTCCTATATGTCGTACACTTTGCTCTCAGCATGATTTATGGCACAGCCCAGAAGGTAGGTTGGTGAGGCCGTAAGAGGACTTACGTCCTGCAGAGGGGATTAAAAAGCAATATTGTGTACTTATCTGGTACATGAGTACAGAAAAACCCAAACTCCAGGCTTGGAGAATATGCCTCCAAAATTCATGGTAGTTTAAAAACCTGCTCAGTTAAGCTTGCTCTAAAATTTGCCAGAGCTGTAATCTGGATCAGATTTCAGGCAGCCAGAGCCACTTTCACTGAATGAGTTTCAGCCACACGTGGAACAGGTTTTGTAATGGGCTTGATAGAAATATAGCAGACATCTGATCTCTGTGGCAGCACAGCTGATTCTGGGATCAGTTTAGCTGAGCTGAAACTAGTTCGAAGTATGAACAAATGTTTGTTTTCACTGCTCTGGAGTAACATCATCATTCAATGGTGGGGCAGGCAGGTTTTCTCCCGGGCACACTGCTCTCTCCAAGGTTGGTTGTTTGCTGTCCTGTCCAGTCTTCCTCAAGAGCCAATAATTGACTGCACATGCTATTTTCATTAATATGTTTGTATAATGTATATCTACTTCATACTGCATCTATCTGTGGATGTCCCCTCCATGGGAGTGTTCAAGGCCAGGCTGGATGAGGCTTTGAGCAACCTGGTCTAGTGGAAGGTGTCCCTGCCCATGGCAGGGGGGTTGGAACTGGATGGTCTTTAAGGTCCCTTCCAACCCAAACCATTCCATGATTCTATGGTTCTATGACTCTATAATGCTTTCTAGACTTCTGCGCACTTTTCAGTGTTTCAGCTCATGAGGCAGTGAGATTCAAAACCTCTCTTTTATTTGGTAGGGCGTTAGGACTTTCCAACTTGGAAAAGAGATGTCTGAGTAGGACATGACAGAGGTCTAGGAGGATCACAGAGATGGGTAGGAAATGACTGTTTTTTCTTAATATGAAAAGTAGGAATCCCCAGTATATTTATCAGTCCAAATCAAAAAGAGGCACCTTTTTTCATCTGGTGCATGTCTAAATTGTGGAATTCACGGGATCGTGTGGAGGGCAAAACTATAAATAGTTCTAAAAGCATCATGTCACATTTATGGGGGGAAAAAAAGGCCATTAATATCTACTAAAAACATTGACGCAGATGTGATCTTTGGCTCAAGAAATGCTCAGCAGCAGGTATCTGGCTGCTGGGAGAATACAGTGGGAGAAGGATCACTGTATATTTGCCCTGTATTTGGCTAAGCCTTTGCTGTTTCCTGTGGCAGTCAGAGCACTGTGCTGGGTGGTCCTTTGGGTCTGGTACCAGACGTGTGCTCTGTCACAGTCTTAGCAATAGTTCTTTAAGAACATGCAAGCAGCTCGTTTGAAGTCAAGTTCAACATTGGTGTTTAACTTCATCAGCAGAGAGGGTTTTTTCACTATCTTGTCAGGAGTTGTTCCTAGATATGATCAAGGGACAACAGCATCTCTAAAGTTAGGACAGTCAATAATCATTTGGAAGAAATGTTAACACAACGTAATTAAATATTAATGTTATGAGTCATAGGGAGTTCTTGGAGATTGGGGAGAATGGGAAGAAGGCTTAACTCTCACTGGAACCCTGTGAGGGAACTATGTATTTAAGATAAGTAGCATATCCAGTATGTGTCTGAGCAATACCGAAGACAAGGGTCTTGCCTGAAATTTGGATCCCTGATACAAGGACTGTGTTCTAGCATCTTTTTAACTGGATGAAGGAGAGAGTGAACTTCTGGCAGCTTAACTAAAGCAAAAGTCTGGGGTTTTTTGATTGCTGTATGCCTGTCTCTAAGCTTGGCAATTCTGTTTTTAATATATGAATTGTAGCAAATACACATATCTTTAATTTTGTCTTAACCTCCTTGTCTGCTGTTATTAGTGCCTTCAGGGAAGGTTGAACTTCAGAAGCTCCACTTCCAAGAGAATGTTGAACCATGAACCACTCTCTTGGTGTCCTGGGACAAATTCAAGCTCTTTCATTAAGCTTTCTGGGCTTGTGTGAGAGGTGGCAACATAAGATGTCAATCTGTACAAGGTGTTTTCCGTCAGTAAAATTTACCCAGGCTACCTTCAGCACGGAGTGAAACAGTGAGATGAGGTTCTGAACCTTAAGGCCCCTCCATGAGTTTACAAAATCAGGCCAAGCATATTTTGAAATTGTTGGGAGGTGCAGTGGAGGTAAATGTTAGAGAGAATGAATGCAGCTGGAAGAGCACCATGTGCTTTTTTTGTTGATTTTGATTACTGTGGTGTTTTTTGCTCTGACCATCAAAACCTTCTTCTTCCTTACAGTTACAACTTGCTTCACTTTGAAGCAAGAGTGCCAGTGTTGGTGTGGATGGGATCAGGAGAGTAGAGGTCCAGTATAAGGAGAAGCAGATTTCGTAACCACTTGTGATGTTCCTAATGTCTGTTTAACTTGACAGCTGGAATGTGTCACAAAAGTAATGGACACTTCATGACTCCCCATGGCCTGAGCTTTGATTGACGCTCATGGAGGTGCCATGGGAACACCAATGGCACACACCACACGCCCCAGCTCATTGCATCCCTGTCTGAACTCTTTTCAGTTTTGATCTCTTTTGCCTTTCTCCATGTTTCCCACCAAAAGGGCTAATCTACTCGACAAGTGGTTGTGTCTGACATGATACCCAGCTGCCCTCTCCCTTCCCTTCTTCATGCAATATATACTAAACAGATTCTCATTATTGTTCTGTGGTTACTAGGCAACCATGAAATGTCAGCTTGGCCTAAATAAATAAAAAAGGGATACATATCTTCGTAATATATTTATATCTACATATGTGTAGTTATCAGAATATGTGGTCATCTGAGCACACCTATACGTGTGTGAAATCCAACTAAATGTGACAATACATTGTACTTCTACCTGTGACCTTGAAGCTTTTTGTTTAAGCATACCCATGCTCTTGTGATGGAAATATTACCGCTACCTCCAAGTGACAGGTAAGTAAGCTATGGTATAAAAGAAATCAAGTGACATTTCAAGGTCGCAGAAATACCCAGCTGAAAATGCAGGAACAGCTTCTTGAAAAATGTGTGCATGAATATCCTGTACCAGATCCAAATCCTTCACCCCATCACTATTTCCCGTATTGCAAACAGCAGACTGGCGTCTCCCTGTCTTTTCTCCGTGCATCTGCTCCTCTTTTCGTCTCTCATTTTGCTCGCTCAATGCATCGCTGTTGTTGTTCCTCAGATTTTTCCTGTTGTTCCCCAGTGACTGCTCCCCTTCATCAGATGTCCTTTTACTTCATACAGACACAGTTTCCTTTGACCGTCTCCAGTTTATTGTTCCTCTTCCTTCACTGTCACGTATCCTTTCTGCTCTCCAGCTCTACTCCAGCCTGCTCTTCTTCCTCTCTTCATCCACATATACAGAACTTGGCAAGCTGCAGAAAATGGTCATTCCCCTATGAGCGACTGGGAATTCCTCTGGATGTGTCCATGTCCTGCTACTGTGTGTTTCTAGAGGTTTAATCGAAACATTGCTTGGATGCTGTTCAAGACCTGGGGCAAAAAATGAGTCAGGCAAACATGAGGTCTCAGTGGATGTCTTGAGCTATTCCTTGGTTACCTAGAGAAGAATTCAGGTTTCTCAGGCTAAGGAATGCTGCACTGAGCTCAGCACCCAGCAAAACATGATCCCTGGTAAAAACAAGGGATCAAGGGATGGGGGTTGTGTGGGGTTTTTTTGTCCAGGTAATGTGCACGTGACAAACAATAGCAAGGAGGTATGCATACAACTGTATGCTCGGGGTCCTGAATTCTAGTTAGGGATGTGTTTATGCAGTCAAGAGGTTAGCTCTAACATCATAACTACAACAGCTTATCCTGTGTAAGCTGAGTGGGCTTAAAAGAAGAGTGGGAGGAAAAGAACTGCAACAGAGCTGGAGGCAAAAAGGGCAGGAACAGCTACCTTAAAACATGACTATTTAAAATTTCCCGACCCGTGTGGGCACCACTCCCCTCCCTTAGCTGAAAACACACATTCAAGGCTGTGCATCTGAACAGATCTTCCGTCACCCACATTCAGCCACGACAATCTTCAGCAGGTCCATTGTAAGGTAGGATAGAAACCAGGACAGATTTTCAGCTGGCTGCAGAGACCAAAGCTGCCACCACCCTTTTGGGGCTGCAGTCAGAGCCCACTGCTGACGGCATGCTGGCAGCAGGCTGATGGGACTCGGTGGGTGAAGGGATTGGCCAAACCTCAGTGCATCCAACCCCCTGCTTCCCCCACAGTGTTGTGGTTTGTCGTCCATCCCCAGTGAGTGCTGAGAGCAGCCTGTCCTCCCACCTCTGCTGCAGCAGGGAACAACAGCAAGCACTGACCTGCGAGTAGAGCAGGCAGGGTCAGCGCACGGGCTCTCCTGCCATCATCTTGACCATCACGTTGTTAGCACAGCCCCTGGCACAGATTTAGCTTCTGCCACCTTGCAGACAAAGCCTGGTTCCAGCTCATGGATGGCTTTGTCCAGGGACTGGTTCCAGGAGGTGAGAAGGAGTTAAGAGGAGGGTAGTCACAGGGACATGAGCCACACTGTGCCACTTGCCCTGCAAATGGGCCCTGGCCGATTTAATCTCCTTGGACTGACTGAGCCGGCTGATGGCTAGCAGCAGAGGGCCAGGGTAGGTGTAGAAATATTTTCTTTCTAGATCACAAGGCAGATGAGCCTCGTCCCTGACTCGGCCAGACAGGCTAGGTCACCCAATGATGTTAAATTGCTCAAAAAGAGAAGTAATGGATTTTAAATGATGTTTCCTACAGTAATTCCTCTTTTGCCTTCTACAGGGGAAGATTCGGGGCAGCTGGTGGTGTAGCTCCATCTACCAGGAAGCAACGAGTTAGGCTCCACTGTCAGTCACAGATGGTGTAATTAATTCTTCTAGGTAGTGTAATTAGTCCATCCTATCAGCTACATATTTTCTCAGTCAAAATTATGCTAAAGCTAATAATACATAAAACACAGAAAACAAAAAAGAAAACCAAAAAAAGGGAAGCAATAATGGGAGGAGAAGGGATTAGAACAAAATTTACCAGTGTATAATTTTTTCTTGTTGTACATTTCCTCTTCCCTTCAGCTTCAAACACAATTCAGAACAACTGGTGAATGTAGCAAGCAGAATGAATACAAATTGGCTTACTTTAAATAGCAGCATGTAGGACTTAGCCAAAGTCTGCTTTCAGATGCTGAGGCGAGATAAGGCACGGATCCTGCAACAAACTCCGTGCGGGCATTGTGTCAGGGCTGGGCTGCTGCACTGCACCGTGCCCGGGAGCCCAGGGTGCAGGAAGGCAGTGCGTCCATGGCTGATGTGTGCTCTTCTTTGACTGGGCTCACAGCAGGAAAAACCTACTGGCAGGGAAACCTGGGTATAACTCTCCTAACACAATGTGGGGGTGTGTTGGATGTCTTTGCCTCAGTACTGGGGAGGTCTCTCCTGGAAGAAGTACCCTGGACTGGTGGTCACAGATTTAGGAATTGGTCCCCAAGGCAGGGAAGGGCTGGTTTACCTGGGATGGTACCCATAAGAGAGGTCTCATGGCCACCCCATGGGTGGGGTACTGTAGCCCAGATGACCTTTGTGGGCTTGTTTCCTTGCCAGATCAGGTGCTAATGCAGAGCAGCTCTCTCAAATGGAGTTTGGCTTGTGGCAATAAAGAAACACCCCAAAATGTAGGTGCTGTGGGAATTTCCTTGGGGCTCAGATTTGAGGGTTGAGCCTAGAGACAGGAAAACCATAATCTGCTGGGTAGAACCTTCCTCCACCATGACATGAATTACTTCTCCAGGGGTTGGGCAGTCAGGGAGAAGTGCTGACTGACCTGAGCAAGCTGGAAAAGGGGCCTGTGGGGCTTTGCAATGAGCTCAGCCTGTTGTCATGTCACTCCTGTATTGTTCTGGCTTCCCTGCTTGCCCAAAGCATCCCATGGACTTGCAGTGCCCTGCTGGGGTGAGGATGGAGGGCGATTGCGTGTGGGGAACGGGGATACTGTAGTGCAGCTGGGGAGGACTTCTGTGAGCGGGACATGTCTGGCTCTCTGTGGTGGGAGGGAGGGCAGCGAGTGAGTTTGAAAAGAAAACTGGTGCTGAGAACATGAAGCTATTTTGGGCAGAAAAGAAGAAGATTCAAAGCAGACTGCACGAGTCAGTCTTGGTAATGAGAGCCTTCTGAGCATGGTTGATCTCCGCAATCACTTCTGTGTGAGCTCTCCAGGGCTGGGCAGACTCACGAAGGTCTTGTGGAGACCAACACGTGGTGCCTCGGAGCATCCTGTGACCGCAGTTCTCCTGGCCTGGGGTGGCCCCAGAAGCCCCATGCCCCACGGCACCTGCGTGGCTCAGCGTTGCTGCTGAGTGACCCCATGGCAAAAGGGGAGGGGGAGCTGGCTGAGTCCCTGCGAGCGCAGAGAGCCTGTTTCCCTGGAGATAGAGCTATCTCTTTCTAAGAGTGGATTTAGCCCAGATGGGGGAGAAAAAAAAATGCTGAGCGGGAACAAAGTCCTTTTTTTAGAGCTTGAGGAGGCACAGCCTTTCCGAGTACCGACCCCCAAATCTCCAAGAGCATCCTCTCCTCTGGGAAGAGATGGAGGGGCAGTTTGGCCACTCCCCCTGATCCTAACCCTGCCACCAGCAGCAATGGCTGCAGGGTGGCATGTCCTGGGAGAGGGTATAGGACTCTGACCCTGATGGGGGTTACCCCTGGGCAGTGTTTGGTATCACTCACTCTTGCCAGTCCTCCCAGTGGCTTGAGTTCAACCAGCTGAAAATCAGCTATGGCAGTGCTCATCGCTGTACCTCACTGGGCACGGTGAGGACTGCCTCATGGCTACCTTTGACAGAGCACTTGATGACACAGGTTTAGGCTAAGCTCATGCACCGCAGCCAGCAAAGCCTTTTGGTCACAGCTGAGCTAGTGCAGAGCTTCTGCCATGCAAGTCAAAGCAGAGGAGCCCACTGACCTGCAGCATGGCTCGAGAGAACTGGATGTGTCCTTCAGCCTGGGAGACGTGGTCATGGTTTCCCAGGAAGGCTGAAGCGCAGAAGAGACTCTGCTACATGCAAACTTTGTCCTTTAGAAATTCAAGCAGCTTCAGCCACTGCACCCGCCCCTTAATCTCCCTGACAATTTAGTGTCTGTCTTTCTCATCTCATTTTGCTTCAACGTCTCTCCTAACACCCCCCCATCCATCCGTCTCTCTTGTTGCTAGGTGAAAAACTCAGAGCAGCAGCCATGGAAGCTGACTCATGGCCCATACATGGCAAATGGAGACGCTGAGTGTTGCCCAGTGCCCAAAGTCAGCTGCTGTCAAGCCCCACCTGCCCTGATTGGGCTGTAATTGCCCTGAGCAGCCTCATCTGGGACCCCTACCCATACACCCACTCTGCTGCTTGGCCTGGGTTTCTATCTAGGCTCAGCCTTGCCCTGTGCTCGAGTGAGATGTTCTGCTTTCAGCTTTAATGATTCTGGTTGGGCTTCTTGGACTGACCTTGGACTTGGTTTGTGATTGTTGGATAACTGCTGTATTGGCCTTGCTGCAGGGCTGTGCCTGTGCTGGTGACAGTATGGTCCTGCACTCCTCATCTTCTCTTGCTTTTCCTTATGGAGCAGCTTTCTGCTCCCTGAGAGCCTGCATGAGTAGAAGCCTTGGGAGATGCTTGGGTCTTATCTCAGGAACCTCCCCCAAAAGCAGCACTTTCCTTTTTGCCATCACACGTACTTTTTAGGGCATTAATGGAAGCAGCACCAGTACTTTTCTGGCTTTCCTTAAGCCAGTGTAAGAATGTTCACCTACCAGAATGTGGCTATAAGGAAAAGGCTGCTTAGCTTCTATCTTGAAACCAAAAACTCAGTATAGCTACGAGCCTCCTACTAATTTTCTGGTAATCTTGATGTTCTCTGTAATTATGGATTGCTGTCCTTTTATGCTAGTGACCTGAAAACTTTCTGCAGCAACATGGATGAAGTTCCACCTTGGACCCACAACAGGGGGGTGCAAGGTGTCTCACCCTGTGACAGTAAGTACAAGGGAGCATGAAGAGGTGGGACTCGGGACACTGTGACGCTGAACGTTTCCAGAAGAAATATGCGAGGCAGAGTGCGGGGGGATCATAGCCAAAAAAAATGGAATATAAAACTGTCTTCAGATTTTTCTTTTACTTTAGAGTTGAAAGTATGCAGTGAGTTATAGTATCCATGGTGATCTTCATTCACTTTGTTAAAGAAGACCTGATCACCAATTAGGCTAGCAAGGCAGTTTTTCTCTTTGGTACTTAAAGGTAGGCATTTAGGGTGCTGGATCTGTCCAGGTTTTGCACATCTCTAGAAGGCTGGTGTGACAACGAACCCTCAGCTCTGGAGCTGTCAGTCTGTCTTACAGAGGTTATTGCAGAGGATGCAGAGGCAGAGAGCTCCCCATTATAGCTTTCCACTCCTGCTTCTGGTCTCATCTAAGTACGAAGGGTGCTTCAAATTCATACGCTTAAATCTTCTAGAGTGCAGGACCAAAGGCTTCATTTGGAGGCAGGTTAATTTGGCAGAATAATTGCTTTTCTCGGGATCACTAGAGGACAAACTAATTTATATATGTAATTTTGGGGCTTTGTCATGACTACTCATTGCGCAGGACAGGAGCTTATTACATGCTGTTGAAGCAGCCTGGGCAGAACTTGGAGGGATTTGCACCGGGATCAAAGGAAGTAGTGCTTTAAGGTCCTGTCCTGCTCTGGGAAGAGCAGTGCTGAAGAGGCTGAAGTATATTGGCTCACATTATTGCACAGTGGCTGGGACAGAGTGCTGAGAGTAAGACCAAAGAGCAGATTTGTTGAGGGAGGGCAGTTCACTGTCAGCAGAGGGCAGAGACCTTCACGTAGGTGTGTTGCACTGCATGCTCTCTTCTTTCCCACCTGTAGTTCTCCTGCTGGGGTCTGTAGGGGGTTCCATATGTTGACTATGGCTTCTAAAATGGACCAGACCTTGGGTGTTGGTCAGCTGTGTAGATGAGGACAGAATCTCTTCCTTGCTATTAAAAGGGACTTCAATTTGTCTTTTCCATGAGGTCCAGCATTGTGATGTATTCACATTTTACATCAAAAAAGTGAAGTCTCTGTTCTTTCTCTTACTTATATGTATAGTGTGCTGTTTGAAAGAGTAGATATTTTTAATGTTTTCATAGCTTTTAATAAAAAGAAAAATGGAAATGGAAACCACATTTCTTAAATGAATGGCATCTCTATGGCACTTCCAGAGATTCAGATCTGTGTCACTGCCAGTTTATCGCAGTCTATTTTCTCCTCAGTGAGCATCTGCTTAACAGTTCAGGGCAGATACAGACAGATAGGAACATTCTAGCATGCACCTAACTCCACCCTGGGGCATGGCAGAAGTTACTTAGAGTACTAATTCATCTTTTTTTAAAGCAAGACGATTTTGATCAGACAAGATGTTTCGTCCACTGAACAGGTTAAAATGATCTTAGAATAACAGAAAATGAGGATTGTACTCCCCCTTCCCCTACTATTTTTTTTAACTTGTGGGTGGTGGTTTTTTTGGTTGTCCCCCCCCCAGCAGCAGTATTAATAACAAGTTGTTGTATAAATTTGGTATTAATCTTTGTTGCAGAGCAATAAGCCATGAAGCTCCTCCAACTCTTTTTTCTTTTTTTCTTTTTTTCCCTCTTCTCTCTCTTTCTCCCCACTAACTACAGGGTTCTTTCCTTTTTTTTTTTTTTTTCCTTTAAGGTTTATTCACTCTCAGATCAAGAAATGGATGTTAGTATCAAGGGTAAAATAAGCACAAGATTGAAAGCAAAGTCCTCTTGTCTGTGTTTATGGAATTGTTTAAGAAATACCACTTTGGTTAAGCAGAGCATGGAAACAGATATAATTATCCATGCTATCTAGACTGGAAAGAGCGCTGCGAGGGAGGAGGAGGATGGCTTCCTGCTCCAGTAAAGGCAGGGCGGTTTCCCACAGTGGAAGAGCCATCCTCGCTGCTGAGCGGCGCCCAGTCAGCCATAGAGTCATGGAGCAAAATGAGGCCAAGGTTCTTTAAGCAGTAAAGCACAAAATAAGACTCCTGTGTTCTTACCTTTATGCTCCTTAAAGAGAGAAGCTTCTTTTTGAAATGTTCCTCTGTCAACAGGCTTTGTCTGAGCAGTGCTGCTGGAAGGGAAGGAGCTGGTTGTAAGGCTCTTGCTGGCGGGTTGGGGCACCACTGAAGGGACCTCCTGGGCCACTGAGCTCAGTCACCCCCCTTACAGGCCCTACCTTACACAGGCACGTGCTGTTTCTGACATGAATATGCATAACTATACTTGCCTATAGGGGTGCTTGCAGAGCTGGAGCTTGCGTACTTGGTGGGGAAACAGGGATGTGTCCAAAGCAAATGAACTCATTTGCTGTCAAACCAACAAGAATTGTTTTTCCAAATAAGGTGTTCAGATTTTCAACTGGAAAAACACCATGATGAATTGTAATCTCTCCAACATGTGCTTCAGATAGAAGATTTCCAAGTAATTTTTAGGAGTGTGACCGCTGTGTCATGACCTCAGCCCAGTGAAGGGAGCTAGCCATCCTCTCCTAGGAGGGACCATTTGCAGCAGCACAGCATTGTGCTGGCCAGCAGAAGGTCTGGCTACTGGAGCTGCATGATGAGGCGGGGGAATATCCCATGGGTGACTTTGGGTCTGTTCTTGGCAGCACTAAGGGCAGCCAAAGTTTTTTGCTGTACGTTGTTCGTTTTGATTTGGGGTTTTTTTCCCAGTAAGCCTTATCTTTGTAGTTTTTGCTCCTGATCCCTGTCACAGCGGTAGGAAGCAGGAGGGAGTTTACTCAGGTTTCAGAGCTCCCCATCCTCCTCACTTAGTCAGCTGTGTCTCATCCTGTCAGACAAGCAAGATTCCTGTGCCACTGCCCTGGTGCAGTCCTGACTTTGGCGGGGGGGGGGTGGTGTTTCTTTCGGGGTCACCCTCCTCTGCCTTCTGATGGAGCATTGCCCACGCTGCTGGCTGCTGTTGCAGGCACACGAGACTCTTGGAAAGGCTTCCACCTGCTTCTCTGCCAAAGGTGGGGTAAAACTATCTGCAAAAGTGATGAGGATGGAAGTCCCTCTGGAGAGTGCAAGCAGTGATGGTGAGGACGGAATAAGGTCCCCTCAGCAGAGGAGAAGCCCTCAAGGCATGTGTTTTGGGCACAGGGATCCATCTGGGAGTCAGTGGCTGGTTCTCCTAGCTGTGCTACAAGAAGCTTTGAGGAGAGAAAGAATCTCGCCTGCAGAGCCTTGAGCTAGCGCTCACCCTACAGTGACTTGTCGTGGGAGACTGGTGTAGGGAGAGGCTCCTGCAGGAGGTGTGTGGAAACCCAGCCTCTGAGCATCTCTGGCTGAGCCTCCCACTCCCTTACAGCGAGAAAAGTCTTCTAGCTCCTTGCGTCCCTGTGACCTGGGTTTGGCACAGAGTCAATACAAGGCGAGGAGCAGCTTAGTGCTGAGAAGTGTAGCTAGCTAACTACAGCTGTCTTAGATCGCCCTTCTGCAAGATCTACAGATTGCAAGGCAGGAAAGGGGGTGGGGGAAGAGGATTTAGTCAGCTGATGAGCCTGGCTTCTCTGTCTCTCTTAAGAAAGCGGATTTATTGGTATTAAACATGTCTCTCTTAATGTGGGTGATTTAAAATGGAAATTGCCTTTGAAAGGGGATTTCCTATTAACTAGCTGGGAAGGAAAAATAGGATAATACCATCATCCCTATATAGGGCCCATAGATGAGATGCTGGAACAGAATGATCTGGTTAACTGCTGCTGCTTCAGAAATTATAGCTTCTCTGTAAGAGTAAGCCTTGCTCAAATTCTTCCATGAAGAAGGGTTGTACAGATGCTTCCATAAAGTTATTTTTATGGAAAAGCAGCAATCTTATTGGGTCCTTTGGGGTTCAGGTCAGAACCTACTAAATATGAATTCTGAGGGCAGGATCAGGAGTGTGCCCAGCTCTTCCATGTGTTGTATTTTAGGCCAGATGGAGACACAAGACAGTAGAAGACTGACCGAGGATTCAAATTTGTTACCATGCAGTTAATGGCAGTCAAAACTTGGATTAGTTATTGATTTTAATAAGGAAAAGAAGGCCTTGTCTATACCCACATTTGCACTAGTTTAATCGAGGTTGGCCCAGTTATCAATTTAATTAAGTCTATGCAGCCCCTTTATGTGGAAGAATTGATTTACTTAATCTGAATCCTTTCAGTCTGCTTTGGTTAAAATGAATCTGTATAAAGGGATGACTGTACGGCTGATGGAGTTGGATATATATAAGCTAGGTCTGGACAGACTGAATCCAGAATTCATATCAGCAGGTTACTACTGCACCTGGGCTGATTAATGGCAGGACAATGCCACATTAGCATCATTATATGTCACAATTCAGATTTTTTTTTAATGTCAGTGTACTACATCACAGAACAGTGTAGGCGTGTCCTGTCAAGCCTAGCAGTCAATCTGGGGACAGACCCTTTCCTGAGCCCCTCAGTCAGGACACAAGGCAACATGCACTGGATCTTTCCCCTTGATTAGGCTCCCCAAGAACCCCTTGATCAGGTTGAAACACCTTTGCTTTCATTACTCGTGTTTGTGCATAAGGAATGGGCCTTTTTGCAAGCTTATTTTCTCATTGCCCTCCCTGGTTGGGCAGATGCCACTCAATGCTGATAACAGGGAGATCTTCGTCCTCTAGTGGGGCCTGGGACCTGGGCTATGTGTGATGTGACATGAAGTAAAACACAGGTAACTCCAAGAGAAGATGGTTCTGCTGTGGCCCTGCCAAAGAGCTACTTTTAGAACTGTGCCTCCTGCTCAGAGCTTGTGGCTTTGAACAAGGCAGGGCCTTCCTCTCCGTCTTTTGTCCTTAGAGAGTCAACTTGGAGCCAACCATAGGGGTGATCCCAGACCCTACTGGTGATATGCCTGGTAAAAACATTGTGTTTAAGGGGTCCTTTAGCTACCTGGGCTGCCCTTGCATGCCACCCATGTCAGACAGATGGTGCCAGCATGCGAGCCCCTGAGCTGAGTCTTCTGGGGTGGTTTCTGAGATTGCCCAAGACAGCCTGGGCAGCCTCTTCCTCAGACTGGGCTGAGTATGACAGCATTTTGGCTGTATGACAGTGCTTTGGCTGTCTCTTTAAGAAAAGCAGAAGAGACATGTGGAAGAAAGAGCAAGTAGGGGCTGCAGCAAAGCCATTTGTGGATCTTGCTGCTGTGTGTTTGTCTTCTGCCATCATAGTTTACATCCCCTGGGGAGCTCATTCCAGAAGTGCCCAAGAGAAATTGGTGGCTGTGTGTCTGCTTGAACCACCCTCCTCTACCGGACGATCATGCCGTTGCATCTGCTGAAGGCCGGCGAGGCCCAGGCGTCTTTCCAAAGGCAGATAAAAACATTTTGCTTCTTTTTGAAAGATTGGGGTGAGGCTGGAAGAAATACCCTGTGTGTTGCAACAGCCCTTTGAGGTGAAGGAAAACATGAAGCAGGTGGTGGGCACTTGAATCATTTGCCTTGTTGTGGTGTGGGATAGCTGACCCTCGGTATGTAGCATGGTTCTGGGGAGGGCAGAGACACAGGGCCAGGCTGGAAGCGGTGCTCAGCCTCTTCCTTGGGTCTCAGCCCTGGCTCTGGAGATACAGGATGGCAGCCTGTGGCAGCTGTCAGAATGTGGAGAGGCCAAGGGGTGAATGGGGGATAGGTGGAGGTAGGGGTGGGTATGTTAAGTGTAAGGCATGTGTTACAGGTATGGCTGCTATCCCAAGTTGCCCTCATTGGTATTCTGCATGTCTGCAGACCAGACTGGTCATTGTGCCATCTGGAGATGGGACAGCTCTGTGTGGGTGACCTGGAGCAGTGTCCTGACCACCAAGGCTAGGGAGAAGAGACACGGGATAAGCTAGAAGATTGGTGATCCATACAAGATAGGGAAGTGCTTGGTGCCTGTATGAAGGCCATTCCTCTTTGGATTTCCTCGGCCTCTGTGTTTGTGCACTGTGGGCATACTGGCTGCTTAGCAATGACATGAGCGCCTGGGTGCCTGGTCGGTGAGGGAGAAGAACATGGACCTGAGTAGATCCTAGCTATGGCTGGATGGAAGAGGTGCTGAGAGACAAAATGGTGGCAGGCTCACCGGCTTTCCAGTTGATCTGTGATGGGTTGCTGTGAGATGCCGTGGTTGGTTGCTTGGAGGATTCATGTTGCTTGGCAACCCTGTTGTCAGGGTTCAGCTGTCGATATCCGAGGAGGGGGCACTTTGGAGGACACTGCTATGGGTGAGGGGATGAGGAACTAGGGGAGGAGGTTAAGTACAATAACCATGGTGCTTTGCTCAGAGGTGTGTGGTGGAGCAAGTACTGGGTCTGGTTATGGCTGTGTGTGTAGTCCCTCATGGGTTTGGTCAGGACAGGGAGATGGTGAGTGTCTTGATGCTGCACAGGGATGTGGGCCGAGCAGTTGCCACGGAGGCTGGACACCCTGTCTTGATATCCACTGGGTTTTTGAAGAGATATATGGGACATGAAGGTATGGGGACACTGGAGCATGCCTCCCCATGACCTTGTGAAGGCATGGTAGTAAACATGGGGGCTGTAGTCTGTCTAGCCAACACGCCCTTTCTCAGAAATTGAGGCTCAAAGACCCTGCTGAGCATACTTCTGTACTGCAGAAATTGACAGAAGACGGGAAAGCAATGGGACAGGTCAGCCAGAGAGGCTTAGCAGTCTTCATCCTTGGTATTTTCAAGACTCAACTGGTTAAAGCCCTGAGCAACCTGCTCTGACCTCACAGCTGACTGTTTTGAGCAGAAGGTTGGACTAGAGCCTGCTGAGGTCCTTCCCAATGTGAATTATCCTATGATCCCATGACTTCCTGATGGGAGGAGTGGCTGCTGTCCCTCCAACACTGCATTGTAAGATCCCCACAGAGCCAAGCACTTCAGGTCGATACAGCACCTCTGCAGATTCCAGCCATCAAGAGCAGTTTGAAAACAAAAATGTCACAGATGCAATGACAGGCAGATGTGCAGTTAATAATGAAGCCAATTGTTCCCATTCACCCCCTCAAAGGAGATTATGCTCCTTTCCTTGCAAGCACACCAAGACACCAAGTAGATCTGAAATCTGTCGGACTTCAAAAGAAAGAACAGATTTTTGAGGAGCCAGTCCTTTCTGAGGAAAACTCTGAAACTGGTCTTTTGAGCAGTAACTCCAGGGGACATTTATGATCTGTACATACGCTAGATGCTTGCAATCACAGGGCTTGATGCCTACCATTATTACCTGAGATTGTGTGATTAGTTATTTCAGTTCTGTTCAGCTGAGCTATAGCTGCTGGTAGCTGCATGGGGAGTAATGCAGATCCTGGTGATGGTCTGGGGGAGATGGGGCTGTCACCAGCCTGGTATTGCTGTTCTGTGCCCAGGAAGTTAGCCAGTCAATGGTGTTTCCACTAAGCAAAGAAACTGTCTGTACAACTCAGTGTATCCTTTGTGTGAGCCCATTTATTCACAGCTGGTGCACTATGGACTTGTTTCCCAGAGTACTGTAGAAGCAGATGACAATAGCCAGTTTCCTTGCTCACAATTTCCATGGCTGCCTTACCAAATGGACCTGAAGCCTGGAGATACTTAAATCTGCTTCACGTCTGTGTCATGTTCAAGTGCCCCAGTGCCTCTCGGACAAGTTGTCCTTTCAGAGCATGGGGTTGCAAAGTGGTGGTATCACAGGTAGCAGAGACCTACTCAACACCGGCCTGTCTCCACCTCCTGGTGACCAGAATGGTCTGCTTGGGTCTAGTGCCCTCTACCAAGTATGGCCATTGCAGATGGAGATTCCTGCAGTCAGTTGCGCGGTCCTCCTCATTTCTTTGGAGATTTATGTGTTTTGAACAATAGTAGTTGAAACCAAACTTTCTCTGTGGCATTTACAGTCCCTTAGCCTTTCCTTAGTATGCTCAGAGAGGAAAAATACTCAGTTTTCATTTTGGGGGCATAAGGGTTGATGGAGACAGTGGGAATCACCTGAGGAACCGAAACGAGCCTGAACTCATCCGCTAATTTTGCATTGCCTGCATGCCTGCATGCCTTGTATGACCCACATCTTCTCCTACTGCATGTTTTTTTGCCAGGGATTCCATGTGTGTGGGCTGCTGGCTTTTCTTCTGGTGAGGACCTGGATTAGGAGCAAGGCCTTTTCCAGGGTCATATCTATAAGCTCTGTGACCCAGTATATATGGAAACAGAGAAAAAGCAGCTCTGTCCCCATCGTTTTTGTGGAGCTATTTAGATTTTTGCCTGACTGCAATTGGCAGGCTGATCTCCATCTCTCTGCTGTAGAACATCGGTTTTGGGAGACAGGAACCAAGATTGCACGCGACCGTGTTGTTGTCCACCTCTGGCAAGGTCAGCAGCAGCAGGTACAGGGGGCTTGTATACAGGTGAATATCTTCTGACATGGTGTGCTGAGAGCTTGCACATCTCTCAGACTGTCAGCCAGCCTTTATAAGGCCAAGGGCTCAGAAGGACAACTATCAGCTCCTGTTTATGGGTAGCAAACCAGTTTGAGACAAAGTTCAGCACGGAGGTTGTTATAGGAGTGGTAGGTACTGTCATAGTGTACAGTTTTTATCCTTTCATGATATGCCCCATGGCACTGAATACCTTGCAATGTCCCAGAGGGAGCACTAACAGTTCTACTCAAATTGTGTTCTCCAGCTGCTGGACCTGTGGCTCTACAAACTGTCAGCCTGAGGTGATGGCTCACCAGATGAATAAAAAGGGGTCCTATGCTATTGTAATGCAGGGACTGATGGGTAGTTCAGTAGGATGTGTGACCCACGCTGTGAGCATTAATGCAGGCAATGTTGAAGGTGTGTCGGATTCCTGCATCTTCAGAAGTTGTCTTTGTTGTCATGGTCAGGTCAGGGTTTTTTTTCTGCCTGTGGACAGGATCTTTTATAGCACACTACCACCAACCTGTATTCCAAATGATGCAGTTTACCTTAATTCTTACATCTCTTTCCAGACATGCCTGGCCGTTACAGACATTGCCCTAGGCCCTCAGCTCCTGTTGAATTGTCATAATGTGCTTGTTCAGCCAGTTACCTGTAACAGCATTCCAAGGTTTGCTGACATTCCTATAACCTGCTCTGGATAACACAAGACAGCAAAGCCAACAGGGAGCTATTCCATCCAATGCTGGATTTTCTGGAGTCAGCCCTTCTTGATAATATAAATGTCCATGGCAGAAAGGAATGTAATAACATAATTCGCAGTTATAATTGACAATTCATGGCTTTGCTGAATACTGCTCCCTCCCACCATTCCAATTACCCCCCTTCCCAACATCTCTCTTCTACTCTCTGCATCCTCTGAGGTGCCACAAGGAATAATATAACCGAGATGGAGACCTGCTCTGATGGTTCTGAAGACAAAAATATGGGGGAAAAAGTGGCTTCAGTGATATCCCCTTTTCCCTGTGCTTTTCCTTCCTTAGGTCATGGACTGCCCCTTTTGTCATCTGTGCCACTGAGGCAGTGTCCTCTGCCGAGGCTGTGCTCCAACAACAAAGCTGTTAGGTGACAAAGGCAAGAAGATGGGGGAAGTTGAGTCATGCGAGAAGCATAGATAAGTTCACGAGAAAAAATGTGTAATTCCTTCAGGTAGCATGAAAACACATGGCCGTCCTTGACCTAGGATAGGGACGTGACCAGCAAGGACACAAAAGCCTGCAGGCTCGCTCTTTGTCAGCACGAGAAAGTCTGGTAGCACGGCAAGCCCAGAGTACCGGCTCCTGACCGACATAGGGGCTGGAGCAGAGATGCCCAGCTGCTCTTTTGCCAGGGGAACAAACCACAGCTCCACAGGAGCTTTATGTACTTGCATCTGAAGGGCACAACAAAGGACAAATGGCCTTGTTGTAAAACCAAACAACACAACAGCATAAATACAGGGGAATGGCATGAAAAGAGCACAGAATATAATCACAGATTTCCCTTTTCTCAGGCAACCCTGTTTATGAGGGCCAGAGGAGGCCAAAATTTTCACTGTGAGCCACTTTCAGCTGTCCTTCCTAATAAATGTTGCCTTGCTCTAATGCCTGGCCTCTGTCCTTGGACTGGGAATGTTGCCAGCATGGCCAAAGCTCTAGGTGGACATTTCCTAATGATGATGAGGGGAGAGGGACAGAACAGCGTGTCCTTTTCTGAATTCAGTGCTCGGTAAGGGATGAAGAAAAGACATACCACATGCATGGGAAGGGATCATACTTTCCGTTTTCCCACTGACAGGCCACAGAGACACAACCAGCGCTTGGGCCCTGGCAGTAAGACATGGGGGAGAGGGGCAAACTTGCAGGCTTGCTGGAGGATGGAGGCTGGTCAGCTGAAGCCAGACCTCACTCTGTAGAGTTCATGATCGCTGTGGAGGTGAAAGAGAACTTGTATTTGAGTAAAGCCTGGTCTTGGGATCAGGTTTACAGCTGATGTATGGCAAAAAAATACCAGCCAGAGCATGAGACAGTCTGTGGGTAGTGCATGCAACCAGGACGCTGAGGCTTGAGTTTGAGTCAGACCTAACATGAGAGCAAAAATGGGCTGCTGGGCTTCAAAGCAGTTGAGGTAAGTGTCCTCCATTTCAATTTGGTGGTAGATTAAAAGAGGCAGCTGCGGTGTACCAGAGGTATTTTGCTTATTGCCTCTTCCTAGATGTCTAAGTAAGGGGATGTCTAAGTAAAGGAGAGAAGAAGGTGGCAGTTTTCTTTAGAATATAGAGAAATCTGACAGAAATCTTAATGCTTCTTGCAGCCAGAGGGCTGAACTATTGAGTCAGCTGGCTCACTTGGAAACAGCTCAGGCAAAGAAATCTATCTCCATCTGCATAAAGTAGTTTGCCAAGTGGTAGGTATCTTTTCTGGGGAAGTTGTGGTGGAGATGGGGCAGCATGATAACCTCAGTTGCTGGGGGTAGATAGGCTCTTCTTGCTCTGTGAATATTCACGTTTAGCACACGCTTTCCCACCTTTTCAATTAATGAGACTACTAAAGAAAGGGGCACAGGAACAGGTGACCCTGATCTTGCTGGCTCCCAGCTGACCACGGGCAGAGTAGTTTTCAGAGCTACTTTTAAGCTCATTAACATCTCTGTTCTGTTTGCCCCTGGGCAAAGAGCTATCTCAGGGACCACAGCTGCATGCTAAGTGAGATAATTTTTCACCTTAAAATGCGTCTACACAAAACATTTGTCTTAATGTTTGGTCAATGATGGTCAATGCAAATGTACAATAAATGCTGGAGCGAGCACCTAACCCAAACCCTGTGGGAACATCCCCAGCTCACAGGCTCTGCTGGTGAAATCATTCTTACTTCTGTTTCGAATAATGCTTGCAGACCCAAATCTTTGTGTTAGAAAAGTGATCCACTTTTCTAGCGTCATGCAGCTCCTTGTCAGTACGAATAATATTTTCCTTCACTACCATTTCTCCCCCCGGCACCCGCTCGGCGAGTTATTTGCAATACCATCTGCTTCACCTGAAGGAAGAATGAGAGGAAAAGAGAGAGGCTCAGTGCTGTTATTGACCCCAAACTTTCTGAAAAAAGCTAAGTCTTTTAGGAGGTCGTGAGCGACGGGGATTGTCAGAACTGCTGTGCCAGCAAGGAGCCCGGCTGGTGACACTAACCAGTGCCTCCGCTTTGCCACATTGCCACTCGCTGGTTATGCCCCACTCCATATGTATGTGCGTGTATTAAATGGTATCAAGAGTTCTAGCGGAGCTTGCAGGTGAAGGAGGACACGGGAGGTGGGTGGGATTTCATCTTTGCTTTGCGTACATCGTTTGCCTGTGATAAGGACTGAAAGGAATACATGGAGGAAAAACATGAAACGTGTTTGAGAGGAAACTTTGGTGGCAGTATTTTTAGGTCATAAGGTGTTTAAACAAAAATACATTCTTTGGGAGAAAACCAAATATTTGTGTACGCTGCTGCTGCCAGCATTTGCCTCACTTGTGGCTCGTACATTTTTTCAGAGGGAAAGATGTATTTTTTTACCCACAGTAACTTCATGTTCTGAGTGAGTTTATAATAGCACTGATTAACTGGTAGCATTTAGTCTGAGTGAAATACCAGCTCTGATGTCTACACTCCTCTTTGCTCCAGACACTTTTATCAGTCTCGGAGCTATTTAACTTCACTTATCCCTTCCGCAGAAGGCGTTTCATGTTGTAGCAATGTCCTGTTGGACAAACATTAAGGATCTGAGACTCCATAAGTGAAGGTGAGGTACTGCGGGCAGCCTGAAGAAATCTGTGGAATGGCAAGTGAAAAGGTGGCTATGTCCCACTGCTTTGTCTAGACACCATTTGAATGGAGTAGGGCTTGCCTGCTACTTAACTAGCATGTAGGCCTTCTGTATAAGAAAAATAAGTGTGCTTATTTATGGTAGCACCAATACTGTAGTACTTTGACCCAACTATAACATGCAGAGCAAGGGAGGGGCATGTTATTAACTAATCTATTTTCTACAACAAAGCAAGATAAAAGGTGAAAAGCAGGGAGTTTAAGTGACAGAATCTTATAGCCCTAGGTGTTTATAGCGGACATTTTCCCTGTTAATCCTAGGAGCTGGGAAGCTAAGTTTCTTGGAATGCGACTAGCCGAGCTTTCTCCTTTATGTGGATGTTAAAGATGAGTGGCTAGGTAGAGCTGCGGTATCCGATCCCTCAGGGTGTGTGCAGCAGCTCTCAGTAGCATGAGCAGTAAACTAGATAATTGGTATGTTGGTTCTCATCCAATAATAATTTATTTCCTGGGAGCAACTTCAAAGCTTAATCCTAGAATTAAATCCCCTATTCCTCCTTGGGATTTTAATTTAGTTTTGAATGCTCTGACGGATCCTCTGCTAGAACATTGAAGATGGTTTTCAGACATAGGGGCGATTTTCCTGGCTGCTGTATGCCTTGTATGGACAATAGGTGAATGCAGGCACTTTCTCGAAGACACTCTTTTTGAGCTTTTCATCACGATAAGCTGGCAGAAGCTACACCTTATCTCTTCCTGAAAGCAGTTTTCTAGTTTCCTTTAAACCATGAAGGCAATCTGCCTAATCCATTTTGCAGCTCCTCCAGTGAAGAGAAGAAAGAGAGTCATCACTTAAATCTGGAGAGAACCAATACGGTTTTCATCAAGCAGAAAGTTGATTTTGGAAAAAAACCCAGATAATCTGTTTGTCTTGTTAGGGTTGGAACAGGATGGAGATGACTGCCTGGAGGGCTATGGTTTCCCATTCATTCAGGTGTGTCAGGAAGTGGTGCCTTGTTAAGACCAGTGAGGTGGGACAAAATCTCCAGCCACTGGAATGATCTTTGCACCTCAGAGGTGGAGGAGAAAGGCTTCTTTCTCAGTCTGGTGCAATGCTTTGATCTTTCCTTCATGCTTCTGAATGGCACGTGAAAAGGGATGGCATATATGGCTACTGTTTGTTCCATGCTTTGATGATATACAGTACAGTGTCTGATGATAATTACTATTTATTATTAGATGTGGTGGCTTTTGACAGATAGATTCTTCAGTCTGGGTGGGCTATAGGTAGCGTAGCCATATGTCATCTTAAAAAAATGACAGTGTCAGTTTGAAATCTTGTCTGGGCTTTTGCAGTTTAAAGATAACACATTTCCATTTGAAAGAAACAACTCCACAGTTTCTTAGTTTAATGCGTATGTATTTCACATATAAATGACCATCCAGGAAAACCAATTTTGGTGAGTCTGACATTCCATACTCAAAAGAATAAAACAAGTCTATAAAGACACAGAAAAAGCTATTTCTTCTTTAATCTGCTTCACACTTTTTTTGATTGTGTGTGACAAAAAACCAGCCTGTTAGTTGTTTAGGATTTCTGGGGACAGACTGGCCATGGCAGAGACAGTAGGGGATGCTGCAATTATTGCGATGTAAAGTGATGAGAGCTCAGCTAAGTGTCCTGGTATGACAGCTGAAAGAACATGTGCATCACTTCAAAGCAAATGCAACAGTGCTTACGATTCTCTTCTGCAGGGCTGCTGGCAGGATGAGTGTCCTCTGAGACAGCAAAGCGAGCTGTCTCCTTGTGCCTAGGCATCTTTGCAAGAGATAGACTAGAACCTCCCCCAGTGGCATCTGGGTCAGTCCTGCTCTAGCATCTCCTGGTCCTGACCCATGTGCAAAAGAAAGGATAAAAGGTTGCATGCCAAAATTCAGCTGAATCCTTCAGCCAGGTGGTTGTGACACGGTCAGGTTTGTGTGCTTGTTTCTCTGTTTGTTTTCCCTTTAATCATCTGATAAAATTTCCTCATGCTGTTCTTTATGCAGCATGACATGACATCCTTGCATGTGGATCTGTGTGGCCAATGTTACAGTGATCTTCCAAAAATGTCATAGGTCTGGTACCTGAACACCAGGACTTCCAGAGTGTCTCAGACAGCGTGAAGATCAGGGACATGGGAATAAAGGTATTTGGACACTTTATAATCAGATTGGCTGAGTGGAGCAGGGCACAGAGCACTGTATAAAAGCAGCTAGAGGCTTGGTTACCATGCTCTGCAGCCCATATCCAAACACCCAAAGGAATGCTATTATGAAAAACCTTTTTGTAGTGTAAATTATCCAGAGCAATCGATCCATTTCATTGACTATAAGGAATTGCTCTTCATAGACACGGCTTTTCTTACACTGATGCAACTGCATCTGTGTTTGTGCAGACAACCTATGAATTGCCAGTTTTCCCTTAGCTGCAGACCCCATTTATCTGGGGACGTATTGCGCTGGAAGTGAGCTCTGATTTTATGAAGTCAGCAGAGTATTTACTAAGGGTTAAGGATCTGTAGTATCTTTATCAGTGCTGGCAGATGCTGTTCTGAGGTGGCAGAATGGCTCTGCTTCTCCGCATCCACCCCAACGCTGTCACTGCCACATCCAGCCCTGGTTGCTTTGAATAGAAGAACTTTCATCCGCATTCTTTTATCTTAGGCAGGACAAGAATAATATGGCCCTTAATTTATAGTAAGCGTGGACACATTTAAAATAAATCCCCCAATTTGTCTTACAAATAGCATTTAAGTGTTTTTGAATTGAAGAGATGTTTGAAAAACCAATTTCCCGTCAGAGATGCTTTGTTTCATTTTATGCAGTTCATTCATCTTAGTTGATTGGAGAAAAAATAAAAGCCAACCCCAGCAACTGAGAGTAAACCCTGCCACGGTACCATGCTGCTGGAGATTTTGTAACAATTTTTATTCGGAGCCTACCTTCACACCTGTTATGTACAATAAATATCACATCTTAATCTTAAAAAGAATAAGATGATTCTGAAGCAGCTGGCATACTTGTGTGCCCAATTTCAAACTTGTGAGCTTGATTTCTTTGGTCAGGGGGAATGGATCACCTTTCTCTAAAAAAGGTATTAAATTGGACACTCAGGCCCCTAATTGCTATAGGGAACTTGGCCCTTATGATGTATTTAAGAGAGAATTTTACATACGCATATGTGTAAGGTTCATACGACATGTACATATACTAAGTGGAAAGGCCTTATCCTTAAAAGCGAGCAATGATGCCGGCTGCCATGTACTGTGTGACTGTGGAGTTGTGTAGTTTTAGAAAGAAAATTTGCGGTTGACGAATTCCTTCATCTTAAGGTCATGGAGAATGATAATCTTAAATATTGCTGACTTGCTTAAAATAATTGCAGCTCTTCTCTTCTGATTGATAGGACCCTTTTCAGAAATTGTTCCTACGATACTCCCTAGCCCTCCATTTTGTGTTTCTAAGCAATCTGCTGGATGAAAACCATCCTCTCTCTTTTTTTGTCAAGCTCCTTCTCTGCTTGTTTCATCTAGGAGAATGCAGGAGGACCTGCGCAGTCCCAGTTTATCCCTTCTTGCCATAAGGAAAAGGAAAAACATCCCTTGGCCAAATCCTATATGCTATTCTTGTATGACTATTATCAGTGAAAGAAATGGGAAAGTCAAGTGACTAATTTCTTCAGCTGTTGGCAACTTCTGTATGTAAGGATCACTCCACATTTCTTTCCTCCAACTGTTCAGAGATAATTTCAGATTACTTCAGGCTTTGGCTAATACGTCTTCCATTTTCACTGAAGTTAGAATGAAAAAGATCACAGTCACTTTTTTTAAGCATGCCTAAAAATGTGAGGAAAATCTTTCTAACAGAACAGACCTTACCAGCACCCTCGGGAAGATCCTGGCTGTCGAATGAAAATCTGGGTGCCTGCCTTTGGCAAGGAGCTCAAGCACAGATTGGTATTGCTTGTGGTCACTGCAGCTACAAGACAGACACCACTGTACACCTGTTGTAGGTGGACACAGCAGCTCATACAAGCTCCAGATGGCACGCTCATACACGCCTGCCACAGCCACATTGCCATCCGTAACCTCCCCTGCAGACCAGCAAAACCCCTGGTTGAACCGTGTGGATGGGTTCTGAGGTACAGACTGACGGGAGCCAGGGGCTGACCCTGCTGTGGTGCTTTCAGGGGGCTTTTCTCCCTCAGGAGCCTGGGCCACGCTAGTGTGGACTTTTGCCTTACCCATGTGTTGCCCTGCAAATACATACCTGCAACGGAGGGCCAGCGCGGAGTCGGAGAGCGCTTGGCTGCTCACTGGAGCACAGCTCTTCGCAGTGTGGATCCAGCCCTCCTTGCCTGTCTCTTGGGGGGTACCTTCCTCACTGCTCCTGGATGCAGAGCATGCCTAGGCTGGTAGAGGCTGACGTGTGTTCCTTGGAGGGTGTTTTCGGTGAGAGGGATGCAAAGGCCGGACAACGCAGCCTGCATCGGCACTGAAGCAGACCACGGGTGTTGGGCCTGGGGTCTGCTTTCCCACGGGCAAGTGTAGCTGGCAGGGCAGCATGGGGAGGGCATTCCCCACCGCTCTTGTCTCTAGGGTGTCCCCAAGTTCTGGCTGAGGCCTTCAAACCTCCTGCCAAGACCCAGCCAGTAGCAAGGTGGGCGTTTGTGACCCTGGGGTGACTGCATGCCCTGAAAGGTGTGCTTGGCAGACCTACCCAGCCCTTATCCTCTCCGGCTTGCCCAGGTTTGGAGCAGGCTTCCACCAGGGCCCCTTTGCAGTTCTGCGAGGGGCAGGGGGGTGCTCTGCGCTTGGCTCAGGCCACCCAGGGCTAAAACCAGGCATGGGAGGGGATGGGGATGGATCCATGAGCACGGAGCGGATCACACTGCAGGCGTGAGGCCAAGAGCACCCTGGGGAGCATGGGCACAGACACCCGCGGGCAGGGAGGAGCGTGCAAGCGCGCGTGGCTCTCCGTTCAGGCTGATTTCATGTTGCTTAGCTTCCAGGGGGCTCCGAGAACAGCAATTAAAGCACCGGGCTTAATTGTGGAGT
>NW_010260641.1:0-267 GCF_000690775.1 Eurypyga helias
GAAAGGAAAGGAGAGTGATCAGGGGAGGAGAGAGATCAAGGGAGAAAGGCATAAAGAGGGGAAAGAAACAAAAATAAATAGAAGCTGGGGGGGTGGGGGAGCAGCAGAGAGAGAAAGAGAAAGGAAGAGCAAGCTTCTTGCGCCGCTTGGAACCAATAGGTTGGGCCCATTTCAGCCACTGCAAAGTTTCCCTCGCGCGCTTTTGGGGAAATAACAGCAGATCCAACCTCCTGCTTTCCACATCCCTGCTGTTTTTTTTTTTTTTTT
>NW_010260641.1:422-673 GCF_000690775.1 Eurypyga helias
GGTAGAAAATGCGGTGAACTCAATTCTGATTTTCAGGCTGCGAGTTCATCATCACCTGCAATGTACTTTCTTCTTCTCCCGTTTTCCTCCTTCATCCCTCTGCTTGTCCGTCACCAATCAGCCCCTTTGTTTTCTCACTGGTTTAAGTAAAGAATCTCTGAGAGATCTTTATGAAATTTTTTTCTACTGTCTCATAAATCATTTTGGCACTTCAGCTGATGTTTTATCTTTCTCTCCCCCCGTTCCCCTCT
>NW_010260642.1:5000-15000 GCF_000690775.1 Eurypyga helias
AAAGATTCAGCATCTACTCTTTGTATATGGCAGAGAGGAATGAATTGTTACTTTAAATAAATATAGACTACTCTTGTTATATAAATCCTTGGTTGCAGTTTTGTCAAACTGCAGCTAATAACATTTAAATTGACTGATAGATTTCTGTAAAGCAGGGCAGGGTGCTATCTTTAACTAAATATCTTCACTAATGCAGATGATAGCTCCAAGGGAGTTTGTTAAAAAGTTAGTGTCAAGCTCTACATCTCCAAAGCTCTTTATGGTTCCTTAAAAGCTGAAAGAGTATTAACTACATTTTCTGTATCTTAATAACACAGAAGCATGTTTTTGAAGACTGCTCTTCACTGCATCATAATCTCTTTTAACTGTGTTAAGACACTAAGGTATTTTTTAAATAACTGTACGTAATTCTGGGGAAAAAGGGATATCAATATGTGATTATTAGGAAAATGAAGAGGCATCTAGTAGGTATGGAATTTTTCAGAATCCTTGATGTGTTCAGTGTAGCATTACTAAATGACTGAAATCTAAATAACATTTGGCATTATAATAGAAGAAAATAACCAACTAAGCTAGCCTAAGAAGCAGTGATACTGCACCATAATGTGTTTTTCTTCAAGCAGCAGACTTTCTTCTCCAAAACTAGACTGAAGATTATGAGAGTTAATTAGAGATATATATATATTGGACAGCAGAGCACAAAAAAATTAGGTTTAAAGACACACTTTCAGAAGACATTTTTCACAAAAAACTTTACTCATGTGAGTAGCTCTTTCAAGACTGGCCCCTCAGTGGGTATGTTCTTTGACAGAAATCCCTGAAACCTTAAATTCAGTTTAATATTAACAGCGAAGATTTTAAGGTAATTTGAAATCCTTGATGTAGAGCCTATCTTGCAGACTCCCATTGTGAGGAAAGAACCTCTGGACCATGCTGCCAGGATGGTTAATTCACTTTTTCCTATATATCTACTTGTGTCTCTTCATTAGTTGTAATAGTTCTGCAGGCTTGGGATTGTAATGGCAATACTGTCCTGTCAATAAATCCAATGTAGCTACTGCTAAGTGCCCAGTAAATGGAATACCAGTTGTTTTCAAGGAGCAACAAAACAAGGAAAAAAATCTTTTTCTTTGAGCAAACAGTTATCCAAGCGTTATAAGAATTACTGTATATGTCTCTGTGCTAAAGAAATATTTCCCTTTCTGTTCCTAAAACCATCTTATATCTCTAACATGAGTTAGTAACTGTGAGACTGATGTCAGGAATAACATATCCCAGCTGCATTTTAGAATGAATTGAGCTGGGGCATGGGGTCCTTGGAGCTTGCCGTATGGGTGAGAGCTTTCAAAGGGAGAAATCAATACTATAGCAGGATTTAGACAACATAGCAAAATGTATCAGACAGAACTTTGACCAAAGAATAACTACAACAGCAAGTTAACCCATGGAATTCCTGAAGTACAGTCTACAGCATTTCACCTGAACTCGAGTTGAAAAGTGGAACATTACTCTAGCAGGGGACTGGAAGTATCCAGTATAGTTAAGGTTGCAAATCCATTTCCCTTAAATGTCTTGTCCTCACATCTGTTATCCTAAATTTCTTTGACTATTTTTTTCACATCTGACCTCAGGTTGGACATGAGCAATTAAAGAATTGCTCAATTAAGTGAAATTTCTCAAATGTAAGGAAATTTTACACTTTTTTTCTGACTTTGTATTTAAAGAGATACCTCTCATAGTGAGAAGGAGTAAGCAATAATGAAAAGACTAAAAGGGTTTCTTGGGGAAAGGCTTGGAAGAGCTTAATACTTGTACTTTGTTTGGTCGCAAGAGATTAGCATCTGAAAGGTCTGTCACTTCTAACGTATTTGCTCAGGTCTTTGCAGAACACACTTCTAGTAACTGCATTTCCTGTGCACGGATTGACATCAGACACAAGGACTGCTGCCCATAGACTAATGCTGGATTTGTGTGAGGAAGGCTATAACTTCCTTCTAACACATCTCAGAGATATGTAGAAGAGATCTCAGGGGAAAAAAAAAAAGAAAAGAACCAACCAAGAAATGTCTCAGGCAGAACTGGATTTTGGAGTCTCTGTAATGTTCTGTTAATGCTAGATTTTAACTTTAAATCACTTTTTGTTATTTAAATGACACAGAAACAGTAAGAGCCTGTAAAAAGACTAAGTAAATGTCCAGTAAAGTGATGCTGTCACCTGTCAAATACTGCAAGTAAAATATAGAGGAGGGTCACTCCTTTCCCACCCTGTCCATTTCAGTAAAGTCTGAATTTTAAAAGCCCAGTTGCAAGTATTCAAGTGATAGCATGCATAGCAATTAAATTGTTTCTTTGGGTGGTTTCAAAACCAAGGAAATTAAAAACATAAAATTACATTAACACCTCACTGAACACTGAACTTCCTTGCAGAGCTAGGCTGTGGGAAGTTTTAAAGCCCCATCCACCTTCAGTTAAGGTATGAGTGTTCTAAATTCACTCATTTGGTTTCCTTAGTGGCCCTCAGAAAAGGTGTGCACAAATGGAGATCTTTAAGTATTTTCTTATTGTTTATATAATCCTATTCAAGCCCTAAAATATTAACAGTTCACTTTGTGGCTGGAATTAATACATTCGCTGGAAGGTTGTGGGTTTTGACTCTTCCTGAACCTTCACGTGTGCCTACATGTCAGGTACCTCCCAAGATACAGCACCTGGTGATGTGGCCAAGTTCCAGATTTGTTAATTTGGATATTGCCAGCAGTGGTGCTAAAGCAGCATGGATCTTGCCTCTATTGCAAAATTAATCTCAAATCTGGGTACATATTCAGAAGAATCAGCTAGAGAGACAGCTATTCTTGCTCAGAGTTGTCACTGCAGCACCGTGACCTCTGCCACAGATTAATGCCACCAAAGGTGAGGGAAGAACATGGACACTTGTCATGCTTGTTCACTTGCCAGTTGTCACATCCTCAGTCAGGATATTCATATAAGCTGAAATCAGTGGTTTCAATAATGGTCAAGCTGTACTGTGAATTGCAGCTGCTGAGAAACAGATGCACTATGCTTGGCAGCCTCAGGCAGAAAGATGTCAAAGACCTAGCAAGCAGTCACCTTTGAAATCATCTCAGCTGGAATCATTGGAGATTTTTGGGTCAGACTCCTGTATCTGTAAAATCAACAGGGAAGGCAAACCCCCTACTATGCCAAAGGGAAATGAAGCTGCAATCTTGCTGTGTGTTAGTGTTAGTCCTATCACAGGGATGGCTGCCTCCCATGGCAGCAAGGTTTCATCAGAAGGGCTGTCTCAAGAGCTTCATTTCTTCTGAAGTCACTGTGGGTGAGAACACAGTATGTAACCGCTTGTTCCTGTTGCTTTATTTTCTCACATTAAGCAAAGTTCTTTCCTAAACTTGGTGGCAGAAGCTACCATGAGGTCAAAGAGAATTCTCTTGAGCTGCTGTTCTCTCTTCCGACAACCCGCAGATAATGTCACCAGCTTCTGGTTTTATCTGTATTTGCAGAGCTTGCAGTTTCCCTCTGTCTGCAGCTTTCACTTGTGCAGATACTGGAAACGTAGTTCGGAGAATCGTTTACAGGAAATGCAAGCACTCTACTGGGCTTACAGTGTCAGAGAATCTTAGCATTGACTGAACCCGATGTAAAAGCACACCAACCCACAGCTGCTAACACATATTTTCTATTCATTCTTCTGTAACAGCAATGATAGTCTAAAAGTAGAATTTTAAATTTATTTCTGGCTGATTTTCTGGTTCCTAGAACAGCCATCCCTGAACAGCTCAGGTTCACAGCTCCTGTTGTTAGAGGTACAGCTGGGAGGGGAATTGCATTAAAATAGTCCTGTTCCATGAGCTGCTGTAAGCTGCTGTTAAATACTGACAAATAGGGAACCTACAGGTATCCTAGACACAGCTTCCCACATCACATTCCACCTGAATGTAGCTCAGCCGTCACTCTCACTGTCAGAGCTACAGTGCAGGGAATTCCACAGTGAAGTGGGTATAAAAGACATGCTGAGGAATTAAACATAGATATAAGGTATGCCAGTGGAAATACACTGAGATTTGCCAGTTAATTTGGCCTATTATTGTTCGGCCTTATCAAACTACATTATTCCGTTGTGTTTCCAATGTACAAGAAACGCTTTAAAAAACTTACCACGGAAGTTAAACTACAACCCAAACAACTGTGTACTGTCTTATTTCCAACTTTGCTCACTTGTAAAGCATTCATCTGGAAACACTGTGATGTGTGTTGCGATACATATTAAATTCTGTAAATATGATGACAATAAGGAATGTCAAATATTTTTTGAAAACACTTTGGTAACGTATTTCAAAAACAGCATGAAAGTGTTGGGGTTGGTTTTTTTTTCCCCCAAGTTTGATAAGTGAATTATTTGCCCTCTAGCGTGGTTTCCTAAATAGCTGGATTTTTCTATCAATGAGATGAATTTAGAGTTGAGCAAGGGAAGTCATCTCGCTAACCCTGAATACAACCCCATTCCCAAGGCAGTTTGACTGTATCTACAGCACTTTCTGCTGTACTGCAAATGTCAAACAGAAAGTATAATGGATTTAATATTAGTGCTGGCCAAGGTGTTGAGAGAGCTGTTAATAATGTCACTCCAGTTATTGATCTGAAGTCTTTAGAAATCAAAGTGAGAGATTCCCAGCTGTGGAAAGGCACAACAGTGACTGAGTTTTACTGCCAATATATTTCTACATATATAGTGCAGACTTTCTGGAATTATGTGATCATCGTTAATCATGGGGAGATTTTTTGAATCATTATGTGGTAGGATAATATCAGGGTGACCTGTATGTATGCTAATGTTAAAACTTGCTTTAATTCCAGTCACAAATAAGCTATAAAAGTACAGTTGTGATGGCAACAACATTAACACAAATATTCACAAGAAAGGAAATTTTATTTATTCTGAGACCATTTACTGGTGATGTTGAGAGGTGTGGATTTGACTCTTCCTAAGAACATTGTCATTTCATCTGTCTGTTAACCTGAAATGTTACTGCTATTGCAGTAGGCTAATTTTCCTAATTATAATAATAATCACTGCTCAGCTGCCTCTGTTTACCACAAAGCTAAAATTTGCTCTAAGTTTATATTCTCCTAGGTTCCTTTGCTGTAGTTAATCCTAAAGGATTAATTTGTAGTGTTTTGTTCTAAAATAGAAATTTGTTATTAGAATAAGTGCAGTTTTTCTTCCTTCAAATGAATTTTTCAATCTTATGACATTCTATACTAGGAGAACCTGTCATCTTTAGTCAGTAATTAATAAATGAAAGTGCAGAATTCATGTTTAGCATATATCGAATAAACATGTAGTTCATTTACTTCTATATGCAAGGTAAATAAAATAAATCCAGTAGATAACTTGTAACAGCTAAGTGCTCAACTGAATATGAAATTTGTCTCTACCACAACTGTGTCATAAAGTAGGTCCATTATAGAGGGATACAGAAGCATACAACTGCCTAAAAACACTGTATGTATATACGTGTGTGTATATATGTATGTAAGTATATATGAACATACAAGACATGTATGGTGAATTGTGAAAATAGCTGTTGCATGTGTATTTATTATATTAAAAAATTAGGCATTCCAAATCTATATAAATACGAGATCCCCATGTTCTGTCGTAAACACACAAACAGAATTGGTTTTTACATACAAACTCTATTGACTCTTCTGTAACTACTGGGAGACCATCCAGTAGAATCACTGTTGCCCTCTGGACAGACCAGTATTTAGTGTTGTCCTGTAAATTCTTTGAGAACAGGCAAGAGTAAACTAAAATTATGGTGCACATCTCTTGTGAAGACAGGCTGAGAGAGTTGGTGTTGTTCAGTCTGGAGAAGAAAAGGCTCTGGGGAGACCTAATAGCAGCCTTCCAGTACCTGAAAGGGCCTACAAGAAAGCTGGAGGGGAACATTTTACAAAGACATCTGGTGACAGGACAAGGGGTAATGGCTTTAAACTGGAAGAGGGTAGATTTAGATTAGATATAGGAAAGAAATTCTATATAGTGAGGGTGGTGAGGCACTGGAACATGTTGCCCAGAGAAGTTGTGGATGCCCCATCCCTGGAAGTGTACAGGGCCAAGCTGGATGAGGCTTTGAGCAACCTGGTCTAGTGGAAGGTGTCCCTGCCCATGTCAGGGGCGATGAAACTAGATGATCTTTAAAGTCCCTTCCAGGCCAAATCATTCTATGATTCTATGATTCTATGGCTGAAGGATTGGAGACTCTGTAGATGTATTCCTTCCTTCTTTGTTACAGAGAAAGACTCTCAGAGTAGGCTGAAGAATCTCTACTTGCCTCTATTGATTTCCCCAGCCACTTTCTTCAGATTTATTTGATGTGGGCTATGAGGTCAAGTTTTTTGTTTCATTGAACATGTCTGTAGCAAGACTAATAGAGTGTGTCCCTATGTCACCTAAAGGGTGCTGAGAAATAAGACTAAATTTTCTTCCTGAATATCCTGTTTTACCTGAAATTATTCTTGGTCACACAGGTTAGTCTGGAAGAATTACAGTCATTCTTTTTGCAATTTCTCACAGGAGATAATTTCATATAGTTTCTTGTGATGTGCAATCTACGTTTTTCTTCATGTGATTTGCTTATTTAAGTAATTTCACCTGTTAGTGCATTTAGAGTACATTCCATTCATTTTTGTACACAGCCATGATGTTCATTTCAGCCCTCCCCTGAAATCTTCCACAGGTTTTAATTTGTACCTTTCCCTCAACTACTTCAATTTTGTCTCTCAGTTTTAGGTGAAGACCACATTTTCCTAAACAAAAGAATAATTTCAGACTATCACCTTATTCACCTGTGTACTCTTAAATCACCTTGGATTTTTTTCTCCACCCTGTTGTCCCATTTACTGTTTGCCCTACCTCTCTCCTTGTATTTCAAACCTCCATTTATTCTTTCTCCTAAATTTTATGCATTTCCAAATTAATTACCATTCAGTTATTCATTATATCTATTTTCTAACCATGGGGAATCTTTTTTTTTTATTTGACAAACTTGTTGATAACCACTTTAATTGAGATGAAATAATTTTGTGATCTACATATCTTGTTTATTCCTCCTTTTAAATTTTGAATCATAAAGCCAGAAATTATTATATTTAAACAAATAATTTTGAGATATTTTTAATGTTCTTCTTTAACATTAAATTGCATTACAGCCTTTATTTTTGCAGTCTATGGTGATCTTAACTTCTCTTTCAAATATTATACTTCCAGTTGAAGCTGGATAGGCTGTTTCTTTTGCATATTAGAGTAGAACAGTACTGATGCTTAATAATCTGAGATTTCTAGCAGATCGGACCTGGCTGGTTAAAGCTCTTGGCTTGTTGTAAGTCAGTTATGTTTAATTCATCATACTACAGGCTAAAACCTTGCTCTTGTCAAAATTACACAATTCTCTCTTCTTTATATACACAAAACAGCAGACATACAAAGGATGATATTACTTGGTATCAATTCAGTCCTCTGGGGCGCAGAGATCAGAAAAGGCAGAACTGGCCAAAAGGAATTCCTGTCTCCCGTGAACAATTTTACTCATGGTCACACTGGGAAAAGCCTGAAAATATTGCTTCTATGTGAAAGGTTTGCTGGTTCCAGCTCTTGGGGCTTTTCCCAGGCCATTTGTCTCAGATACTCCTTGCTTTTCAGCTCTGAATAGTATATGACCACCCTGAATAACTTGCTTAATTTATCATCACATTATCATCTCTATTTTTTTATCACTAGGTAAAGCAGATATGGTGTCTCTCTGATTTTGTTACATTTTATATTTTTTACTGGGGTAAATTGCTTAACTAGATGCAGGGCAATTAAAAAAATCCACTTCCTTGTTTGTTCCCTGAGTCCTCAGTGCCACTGAATCCTGATGTTTCCAGTCAGAATTTGTCACCCCTCCAGCAGCAGCAGGTCAACTGTCAGAGAGCTGTCTGTTCTGTGTCTGTACCGCACCTAGCATAGCGAGGTTGTAGTCCAGGGGCTCGACAGTGCCACCTGTAATGGTGATGGTGATACCTACACCAATCAAACAGCTAAGGCTTTTTACAGTCAGACTGTTGCACAGCACCAGCTGTCCATGGGAATGCTCCTGTGCAGCCAGTGTCCGTGCTGACTGCTCCCTCCCAGAACCAGACACTTAATGGGTGATAATGTGGCAGGACTGAAACACAGTGTTAATCCAGTCCAGCGCAGGTGATTACAAGTAATTATTTCTAATTAACAGTAGTTTATCTAAGTGCATTAAAGGTTTTGCAGACTATTGAATGAAAAGATGCAGTTGTGCTATCACCAGTAACATAAAGCTTCCTTTTTTTTGGTTTTGGTTTTGCTTTTGGTTTTGGTTGGTTGGTTGGTTGGTTTGGTTTGGTTTAAGTGCATTTCATTCTCATGATAGGAGCCAGATGGAGACAGCCCTGGGGAATGAAATTGTTTATTTATCCACAGGACGCGTACAGCATGGGCAGCAGCAGTGTAGCCTTTCCCATGCTGTTTCATTGCTGTTCTCCAGCCTTGCCCTCCAGTGACAATTTATAGAGGTGCGAAGACAGTTCACAGTCCATGGCCTGCCCAAACTCCAGGTGCTTTCTGTGAATATCTGCAGTAGTGCCAATTAGCATCCATTTTAATGATTTTTTTTTGGCATGGGAAGTGTTGGTCGCTTAATCCAGTCCAAATAGGTCACCAAATGATAATACTAATTAACTGCTTACCTAAATCAAATTTTAATCAGTGACTGAGATGCAAAAGATCAAGGCTTTAGTTTCATGTTTCCCATTGTATCTCCTGAGACATTTATTTTCTTATAATAATGGTTTGCCTCCTAGCAAGAACATCAGAAAATGCTAGTAATATTAAAAAGCCAGAACAAATATACAATTTAAAAAAAAAAAAAAACAAAAAACAACAAACCACAAAGTAAAATAATGTCTTCAGTATGATGCTTTGCAAAGGGGTGAAAAATCTTGTTCTCCCATCCAGCAGCCCCACCCATCTTTAGCCAAGAAAAAAGAAAATAATATCTTAAACATTTTCATCAAATGTACTTAAACCATATATCCTAGAAGCATGTCTTCAATAATTTAATAAATTTTATAATTCTGCATTTAAAAAATTAATTTTACTTTAGGGTTTATGTTTGGGGAAGGTTGGTTGAAACTTGTGCTTTTTATTATTATTATTTTACAGCTTGTTTTGGAGGTGTCATAAACAAATGACTTCTGTCTCACAAGACAAATGTTCTTTAATCATCTAATGTACTCATTTATCCTCAGCCTTAACCTTAGTCCTAAATTAAGTATCTTGCAAAACCATAACTTCATCTAAAAACACCCATCAATCCTATGTGATTTTGATAAACACATTTTTAAAATATAAAAAATCAGACAGTTGTCAATCCAGTTGAAGTTCTGTCCCATTTAAAAGTTATTCATTAGGCTATGTTCCTAATGCTTCTGCTGCTCATAAAATTTTAAATTTGAATGAACAATATTTACAGGTTTTTGCTAGAGTGATTATTTTCAGCCATTCACTGGGACTCAGTAAGAATAAGATCAAAATGCATATGAGGAAAATATCAACTTCAGCTTAAAATGAGTAATTTCTAACCTAAAGGGATGCATTTTTCTGAAAATTTCAATGTAAGTTTTATTTTAATTTCCATTCCAGTTTCACAGTACCACTAGCAAACTATGTGTCACACCTTTGTGTTTATTTGGTTTATTTGGTCATTATCTTCATTGTCTGCTCAGTAGCCTTATGTACATACAAGCCTCACAGAGGAAAAAATTAGTAACATAGATATAGGTTACAGATTCAAAGCAAGATATTTTGCAGACAGTGTAATTTGAATTGAATAAATAAATAAAATTACTGAGGGGATATGAAAGACTTCTAGTGACTGATACTATAATTCAGAATTAGTTCAGATTC
>NW_010260642.1:17500-20353 GCF_000690775.1 Eurypyga helias
AAATTATATGTGTTACTCCTGCCATTTGCAAAGAAAGTATATCTGACAACAAAATAGATCTAAGGATCTCCTTCCTGATTTAGAGTTAGTGCTTTGTCAGTCTTAATTAAACTCCAGTAGGAAAAGTGTAGGGGAAAGAAAAAGAGTTTCTGCTGTGCCAGAGCTTAGAAGTTATTAAATTGGGCTTAATGTCCCCTCCTAGACTGTATTTTTAGTGTTTGAAAAGCAGTATTATTTACAGGAAGGAATTGCTTAAACCCTCACGTCTCACAGGCCCTGGAAAACAGTTGCATTCTTCCGAAAATACCAAGACTTAATATAATCAGAGAAATTAGAAATGTAAAAGAACCATTAGGTCAACTTATCTATCCCCCTGCCAATGCAGGAGGGTTCCCTACAGTATTGCTGTTTTACAGTTAACAGTCAAGGATTTTAAGTCACCATTTCTCAACTACTTATGAAAGTATTTGCTGTGCAAGCTGCTTGGGTTCAGTTTATCTGCACTGATGGGACTGATCCCCTTGTATTCTAATATTCTTCTGTTTTAATAGTCTCTGATTCTAGAAGGAAGGCTATAGACACCCAGTAAGATCTTTGCTTCTGTTTAAACACATACAGTGAATTTCCGTCATGTAGGGTTTTATTAACCTACATGTACTCATGTACTGGCATGTACTCTACACAATAGATTCAATAATCATCTGGTGTAAATCAGCATAGTCACCTTGGTTTTAAAGGTGTGGAGTCAGTTGTGGGTTTGGCCCTGGACCTTTTGAAATCACCAGATCTAATTATGAGGTTGGGGCAGTTAAATCAACCCATGACAACAAGACAATGTGTTTACTTAAAAGACAAGTTTCAGATGCAAATTTATTTCTCTGCAATTAGAGCTACTGCTTAATCAGTTGATATATCTTAATAGAAAGTGTTCCTGGTCATAGTTTTCCTCTTAATTGCTATTTCTGATAGCCCCACCAACGTACTTTGGCCTTAATTAGACAAAAAAACCCTTGGTATATTGGCTTGCAGATGTAAATACTGACTCCTACCTTGAGTATGAATCCAAAGCATGAATTCTAATAATAATCAGAAAACAACTTTCCAGCACCCCATAGCTGTGGAAGAGAAGCTGACTCAAATATTAGTTGACTTGTGTGGCAGAGTTGCTATGCAGATAGTATACTGGTTTTATTTTTAGGCAGTGACCTCTGCGGACTTTATGCTGTAATAGTATAATGCATTTTCAAATTCAAGTTTCCCTTAATACATGTCATACAGGAAGATTGCATTAATCATATCAAAGACTGTGAGCAAGATAATAGGCCCATTATATTTTTTTCTAAGCTGCATGTTTTTTCATGTGATGGACTAAAAAAGTTTTAGGAATTATCCTTAGATGGACATTGGATATGCTTTTAATATAAAGATTAATCTGAGGTAGTAGTATCTAGATTTTAAGACCAAATTCTAAAAGTTGTATCGGACTGAAAAATCAAATTTGGACTTCACACTGAGTAGAGTCTTAAAATATCAGGTATGAAATATTTAAGCTGTGGAACACAATCTTCAGCTTTGGACTATAAAACTTCAATTTTGTGAGTTGCTATTTCTCCAGTTGTTCGATAATTTTAATTCCACAAATCCATGTTTATTAGCTTTCAATGTTTAAACAGAGTTATTGAGTGTATTGAAAGTAAATGATACTGACTTCTGAGAAATATGGTTACTATGATTTGGTTTATTTTTCTACATTCAAGATAAAAACAAAAGAAAGAACAATTCAAAGGCATTGATTAGCACAGCTCTGTCTTTTAATACCTGCAGTCACAAAAAATGCTTTGCTATGTATTCTTTCATACACTACAAGAAACAGATCAAATCGACCTGGAATGTGATTTTTTTTTTGAACTGTGTTAGTTTTAGGATATGTAGAGAGAAGCTTTAGCATCTTTAATTTTATGTATTCATATTTTTACCGTTATCAATTGTAAGGCCCAAATGAAATGCCTTTCCACTCTGCGATCTTCCTAAATATTTTACACTGGCAGTTCTTGGTCCAAAATCCCAATTCTGTTGAAGTTAATAAGACAAATCATGCTCCTGTTATAGATAATGCAAATCTCTGACTTCTGTAATGAAGTTGTTCCAGTATTATACATAATGTTATACAATTACAGTAGGGATGAGAACTTTCTTTAACATCATGACCTCTTCTTGCTTAAATATCTATTATAATTTTTTCTTCTTTTCACGATTTCCTTATACAGTAAGAACATAGTTTGAAATGTATCTGTTCTAGCATTTCCTATGTGAAATATAACTATAAGCAATCCATTAGATAAACTAATTGTAACAAAGTAGTCTGGCACAATAAATATTGTAGGTAATTCTGCAAAGTTTTGATTTTTTTTACGTTTGGATTTTTTAAACAATGAATGCTGTTAGCTTGGGTAAATAATAACAGCTTTGTTTTGGCAGTGACTACTGCAGACCCCTAAATCCAAGTTATTTTATATAACAGTGTTTTGATTAAATTTATTCCTCTCCATCTAACTTAATTTTTTTTATTTAATACAGTTTTCAAGATATGAAGGAAAGTTAATTTACTGTAAATCTAGATGTTTTTGCTAGCAAAGAAATTCTGTATATGTTTACTTCCATTTTATATATATATAACACATCCTACTTCTGAACTATAAGATTTCTTTTTTCAGAAACAAATTTCATCCATAATGAAAAAATATTTTTTAAATCTTCTGTGATTTTGAAGAGTAGATTTCCCCTGATATTATCTACATGTAAATGTTTTTCTCCCATCTTAATGTATAATATATAATAATCTATAATAATTCT
>NW_010260643.1:0-426 GCF_000690775.1 Eurypyga helias
CGAAAAGCCCACAACACCTTCTCCACTGTCATAATGACCCTGCAGGAAGAATCAAAAGGCAGAAATTGCACCACGGGAGAGAAAACCTTGAAGTGCAATGGTCACCATGAACCATGACCTTGTCCAGGAGAAGCAGACTCTCGGCTGCTGACCCCTCATGTTTGGCAAAGCTTCAGCTATCTCAGATGGAAACGTGGCAGACCTGGCCGCAAGAGTCTTTCTAAAGGTGATACCAGCACAGCTCTAATGGCAATGGCATTGATTTCATGCTCTGAGAGAAACACCAAAAGGCTGACAGGCACACCACCGCAACGGATGACATCAACTCTATAGGAGAATTTGGTTTGGGTTTTGTGAAAAAGGGGCAGTTATTTGTTTCTGAGGTTTGGGTTTTTTTGGTGTGTTGTTTTTGTTTGGTTGATTGGT
>NW_010260644.1:0-4163 GCF_000690775.1 Eurypyga helias
ACCATTCTGTGATTCTATGTTTCATTTTGCCTGTTTGCTTGATTTGGCAGCAATACCTGGATGTTCTGTGTGATTCGGGATGGCACCCAAGGATTTAATTTTCTGACTTGCAAGGAAGGGGGAAGTAGCTTTCCCCACATAGCTCTCACCCAAAATATTTGAGTGTTTAGCGGAGATTGGTTTTGGCTGTGTTTTGACTGCTGGAAGAGGTTGCGTCTTACTGGAATCAAGCAGCTCCCAGGTGTCCCAGTCTCCGATAGGGAAGTCTCTGAGATGCAATACAGGTTCCAGTGCGCAGGGACTGTAAAACTCCATGGACTGCCCTTTTGTGTATAGTTTATGATTGTGGGGGGCATATTTTCTTCACCATGGTAGGCATATATGCTAGTAAGGGAGGAGTTTTGGGTCTAACAAAACTGCAGGCTCTCGTGAGTTTGTTTCTGTTGCCTTGTCAGATCTTAAATTGCGAGGAATATACACTGTAGTTGAAGGATGTTGGCTGTTTACATAGGCTTACAGATATATATGATCTGTTTGATTTACAGTACTTCTGGAAAGCACGCCTGCTATCGCCCTTGTTTTCTGCACATAGTGCTTATTAAAGTCTAAACTAAAATGTGTGAAATTTATTTCTGCTGGCAGCATGCTGAATGAACTCTCACAATAGCTCTTCGCCTCAAACCGAAGGCTGAGCAGCCATGTCTTACAACTGAAATGCTTGTGTTCGGGATGTTAGGCTTTTGGATTGCTCAACGAAGCTCAGTGCCAAAGGGAGATCGTATAAACGTTGCTATTTAAGACTATTACTGAGCACTGACCCTTTACACAGTACTGTGCATCAAAGTGGTTTGTTGCCAATAAGGTCAGGGAGCGCTCTTGGAAGTAAAATGCATGTTCTTTTCCTTTGAAAGTTACAGGGTTTCTTGCAAGCTTTGCTGTAAACTGACAAAAAGGTGCACAGAAATTGGCTTGGGTATAACTGCCTCCGTTCTTGATAGTTCCTGAAAGGTGACACACAGAGTCAGCTACTCACGAGGCACAAAACCTTGACATCTGCTTGCAGTTATGGAAATAATTTTGTTTATTCCCACTCAGGAGATTTGTAAGAGTATTTCTTAAGGCTCTTAATTTAGAAAGATACCATGCTGTGGAATCAGAAGTGCCGAGTGGCGCTGTTTTGCATCCCTTATTCATGGAAATGAACTGCTGTAAGGCATGATGATGTGTCTCTGTTGTGTGGTTTAGGAATCTAAACATTAAAAGTACTAGGGGAAACATGCTGCAGTGGAATAGATCAGATTGCTCAAGTTTATCTGGTTTTTGGAGAATCCAGTTTTGCCAACATAACAATAAAAAGGAGCCACATTGATTCAAACAAAAAAACCCAAGAACCCTCAACAATGAATAAACACATTTTAACCACGTCCCTGTCCAAATTTAAGTGCTTCTAAATTACACTAGATGAAAACAGGTGCATTTTTTTTCCTTCCCCTTTCCCCTGGTAATTGTCAAAAGGAGCTTTGTTATTCATGTATTGAATTTACTTAGTTTGTAGCTTTTGTGATTCACAGTTCGGGGTTATTTTTCTCGCTATGGCTAAAATCTTATATGTCAAAGCAGATTTTGATGCCTGTGCCTTACTTTTGCAGATTTATTCACTGTACTGATGATTCCCCTGATCCTTCTTTAGACTACGAGGTAAGACTCTGCATGATTCCTAGGCAGTGTAAATGAATCGCTCATGACTGCCATTTGTTCTTGGGAATGCCCCATAAAATTTGTTGAGTTTGTAATTGTGTTGCTTGGGTAGCATGGGGAAGCCTGCTTAAGCGCTGCAGATCGTGAGTTCATTTCGTTACAGATCACAGATGAGCTGAAGCTTTTGAAATGACTTTTGAAGCTTCCTTGCAATTTACTCTTACATCTTTCAGGGTTTGCCAGGAGGGACAAGTTGGATATCTGAAAGTCATATATTCTTGATAGTATGCTGCTTGTGACTATCACAACTGAGGTTACTAAGGGAGAAGCTAGCTGTAGTGGCGGGGGACATCCTGACATGGAGTGGTCTATCATACCTTGTTACATATGCTCGTTACCAGATTAAAATGTTAAGTTAGCAATGTAGATATTAACAATTCTTTAAACTGTTCCTGTGGTGTGATTGCGTTTACGATAGCCTCTAGCCATGCTTCTAATAATAATTTTAATGTAAATACAGCATTCGTCATCATCCTGTGGGCTTAAAGAACTTTAGAATAGAGAATGAACCCTGTTTGGGTTTGTTTTTTTTTTTTTAAGTGCTATTTAATGTACTTTAAAAATACAGGACATCTGAAAGTTGAAATGAATAGTTCCATGTTCACACTGTAGATAGTAATCAAAGGTGACATTCCTGAGGTTTTTCTGCTGTGATTGATAGGTTTGGGATATTTCCAGTACCTATGAGCAGTAATTAAGGCCCTCAAAATAATGGATCCATCTGAATACTTTGGCTTAGGAAATACAGAAACTTGAGAAAGTGCCAGAGAGATGCTTTAATTACCAGGCAGTCTGTCCTATAGACTGTAATAGTTTGGTTACTATTTCTATCCTGCGTCCTTATTTTAACTGGTTTGCGCCTTCAAAGGCGTCACAGAATTCTGCTTGGGTGTACGCCAGAATAGAGGTTGATTTGGTTAAATTTAATTCTGCTCATCAGCTCTTTTGACTTGGAAGCAACTTTCTGCCAATTCCATGAGAGATTTGTTGTGTTGTACGGCAGGGATTTTTGTTTACCATGTTTTGTCATTAGTGTAGCTTTGAAGTTGTATCATAAATAACACCACAGTTACGTTCTCCCAATTTGTATGGCATTTATAAGATAATTAAGGTGGGAAGCGGCCTGAGGAGGTCTCTGGCCCATTGTCATGCTCAAAGACAGATAAGTGATGAGATCAAATCAGGTTGCTTGGCATTTTATCAAATCTCATCTGAAAACCTCAGTGGGTGGAGGCTGTGCAGCCTCTGAGGGAGCTGTTCCAATGCTTGACAGTCCTCAGCGATGAAGAAGTTTCTTCTTATGTCTCTGCCTTTCTGCTTTATACTGGTTTGGTCTACATGGTCCTTAAAGGTGCTTTGCAACCAACCCCATTCTGTGATTCTGTGAAATGAGATTAAGCCTGATTGCTGTGAAGTATTTGCTAAGGTGATGATGTGAACTGAAGGTTAGGATTGGTTTTGGTTTTTTGTATCAGGAATAACTTCAGAGGTTATCTTACCATTACAGCAAAACTGTAGATCTAGAATGTATACCTGCTAGCAACGTTACCTGTTACCTTTCTGAAACAATACTTTGTCATTTGTTTTTGTTGAATAGCTTGTTCTTCGCAAATGGTGTGAGCTAATCCCGGGTGCGGAATTCAGATGCTTCGTCAAGGAAAACGAGCTCATAGGTGAGGATTTCCATAAAGATAAAACTACTGTGTTCTTTGGACTTCTGTGGAGTTTCTCTGATTCTTTGAATCAGCATGAAATGTGAAGACAGTTCTTTCTTAACACACATCATTTTTGGAATACACGTTTTCTTCTTCTTTCTCTAATTTAAAATGTGGCATGCCACATTTATCCTTCCACTGTGTTTGAAAGCCTGATAACACAGCATGCTCAATATTACAGTGGCAGTATTCTTAATTCTAATTGTTAATTCAGAAACTTCACTCAAAGGCTGTTTTCTAAGTGATTCTTTTATATTCAGGAGCGAACTGCATCATCTCCAACTTACAGAATGGAGAGGCAGTTGGGTATTATGCTGATAAAACGTGACCACATGTGGATATTATATGCAGAAAGTTGGGAAGGTCAGAACATGTCCACAGGTGTACGAGGTGTCTGAGTTCATGTTACATTTGATGGAGCTTAGTCAGTGTTGATCTATTACTCTGGCTCAAAGCTCAAAATGTAAATGTTTCAAGTTGCACCGAACAGCTAGGGTATCCACAGCGCGCAGAGAGCTGGGGGGTGCCTGGGCAAGACCTGTGACAGCTGGAGGACAGGCAGATTGTGCTAAAGCATGTATTTTGGGCAGCTCTAGGGGAAATTTAGCTGAATTATACTCCCCTGGATGTATTGACTATTCTCTGCTGACTCTAACTGGAGCTTAGACATCTAGAATCATAGAATCATAG
>NW_010260645.1:0-3590 GCF_000690775.1 Eurypyga helias
CCCAAACCCACAACCAAACCCTCCTGCTCCCAACAGTGCAGTCTTATCACAGTTGGGCTATATTTTTCTTCTGCAGAATTCAAAGTTTTGTTTTCAATTCTGCACATCACAGCCATACTAAATATCCCCTTAGACAAGACACAAAGCTGCTGAGTAAGACCCCTGCAAATCAGGGATGCTTTTTCATAAGACCAACATGCATAATTTATATCTGCATACAATTAGCCTGTTTACATTTATACATCTTCTGTTTCCTTTTATGTGAAATATTCCACAGGATACTTGGTAATGCATTCAAAGTAACCTGTTTTTTTGGTTGTTAGGGTTTTTTGGGGGGGTTTTGTTAGTTTGTTTGTTAAAGGCTGCAGGACTAAATTTATAAAACCTCACACCTAATAAATACTTTATATGCATACAAAAGCGTTTTCTTCCTAGGTAGCAATGGCTTTACATTAAAAATAGTCCTGCTTTTCCTCAGTTTTGAAGCTCTCTCAAGCAGTAGTCTATAAATCCTTGGCACACTTTAAAAATGTGTTTAAATTGTGGGTTTTGTGAATGCATTCAGTGTCAGGGTCATAATCATCTCTACAGAACAGTTACAGCAGACCAAAGTCCTTCCATCACCCCTGATCTGGAGGGTTAGTCCTTTAAGACTTCAAGTTCCTTTAGGAGGTTTGGACTTGCTTCACCAGGCATATTAGGGTTTTCTTTAACCCTTTTGCGCCTGGTCACCGTGTGAGGTGGCAAGGCTGGATATACAATGCAGGTGATAATGAGGAAGAGGTTTGGTGTGATCGTCAGAAATGCAGCTGGCCCACAGTGTGGGCAGGTGGGGGGCAGTTGCAGGGCATGCCAGCACTGCACAGCACAGGAGAAGACAGGGAGGGCTCACACAGGGATGGCTTTCACCAGGCAACAGACTAGAGGTGGGTGATGATGAAAAACACTGGGGCAGCAGATAAGGGTCTGAACAGGAGGTGGCATGGAGAAGAAGACTTCAGGGAAGGACAAGCCTTGGAGGGAATGAACAAGGACAGAGGCTGGAAGAGATGCTTCGGAAAGGAGACTTACATTTTGGAAAGAATACTGTTTCTTGCTGAAGGGAAAGAAATGCTATTGTTTCTTGGGTAGAAAAAAAAATGTACCTTTTATCTCAATAATATTTAATAGCGGAGATGTACAAATTCAATCCATTTGCAAACTACTCATTGTTAGCTTTGTACTCACACAATTACAATGGGGGAAGTCGCTTCTATTGCAAAAACACCTTCAGAGGTATAGTGGAGATGCTCTGTTTCACAAGCATGTCATGCTCAGAGCAATGAAGTTTTGGGTTCCCACTGCCACCCAGGCACGTACTGCTTTGCAACTTCTGCCATGCAATGATGAGTTAGGTCAGCAGTGTTTTACCTACCAGCTACTGAACTTCGGATTTCAGTGCTGGGGAACAGACCGGCACTACCTCTCTCAGCACATCCCGACATTTACTCCTGGAACATTTGTTCTTTGGAGTAGATTTCCTTTTCATATTCTCTCACACCCCACTCCCCACACTCTTTTTTTTTTTTTTTAACAGTAGCCCTTGAGACCACAGTAGCTATTTTCTGCCCATAAATCGATGTTCAGATGGTGAGAATGGTGAAGAATTTGGTACCAGATGATCCGGGGAGGGGGGAATTACCCATATTACTTTGCACTCACTCAGCACCAACTCTCCAAAGAGCTGTTACTGTAACATAAAACACAGCTGGAACATAAGACATTGATCCTTATGAGTTTTTTCTTCAATCGATATTTCTTTATAGGGAACTTCACTTAGGATGCAATAAAGAGGTACATCATAACTGCTGTGTGCCACAGGATACAAGGGTTCATTTCAGAGGCTGTGAGTCCTGCTGGTATTGAAAGGTTTGGTGGTTCCACAGCAGGTCAGAGGGTGATACATTTAGAGACTGGTCTCTGCAGTCTGTGATGCTGTTGGTGAAAACTAGGTCCTCTCAGATGGCTCCCCAGGACACAACCCTTGATTCTGCTGGTGGCTGCAGCTCTTGACCTCTCCTGTGACTCAGTCTTCAGGAAATTATTTCTCTGTTACATTCTTACTCACCAGCTTTGAGACTCACCCTTCCCTGGCTGAGTAACGGGATGACTAAATACTTGCCAAGACCAGTCCAAATTCTCTAAATTCTTATAAAGCCTGAAGGATTGAAAATGGGCAGGGAATAAACAACCAGAAAATCATTTACATAGAAACAAGTTGCCTGGCATAACAAGACATTTAAAACATCCATCCCAGCAGTGCATTTTAATAAATTAGTTCTGTCAGGAGCTGAGGAAGAGCTCAGAGCCACCTCACAAGGCAATAAGGGAAGAGTGTCAGACAGGAATTAGTGTTCCTACAACTGGGCAGATGGGTTGTTCCTTGAAGATCAGCTGTGGGAGAGACTTTTGCATTTTCTTTGAGACTGGAAAGAACCAAACAGCTTTCATTATAACAGGAAAACTTGTCAGAATCTGAAACAGACCAAGTTGTTAAGATTATATGCTTACAATTCTATTTTCAATGCTAAATATTTACTTTTAAAATAAATGGAGGAAAAATGTGAAAGAAGAGAAATCCCAGGAGAAGTCAATCTTTGGTCTGACTGTATTTACTGGTTGTCATTCTTTTACAAACATATCTTTTTTTAATTACACTTTTACTTTTAGGAAAGTGTTCTTATCCCTTGCCACTGTCCTATGCTGTTCATTGTGAAATTAATAACAGCCAATTAGTGTTGCTGAAACTGAGATGAACTTTTGTTGTCCAGTGCTGCCTGGTGAGTACGTGAGCATCACCGCTCTGCCATATATAATTTTCTGCAAGCCAGTGATCAACAGGCATCATTCTGTCACATGGAACTCTTAGTTAAGTTTCGACAATAATTAACAAACAACTGGGTAGAAAGAGATAGATATTAGAGAGGTGAAAGCCAAAAGCAGAATGTGATAGTTACAGATCACTTTGTTGTTTTAAGATTAACAGATACTGGCAATTATCCTTTGACCCTTTACAGAGAGGCCCTGCAAAGCAGGTGGGGTTATGCACAGAACTAAATCTCTCTGAGTTGGCGCATTTCCAGTTACCATCTGAGCATAGGGCTGTGGTAACCTTTGTTTGTTTCCTTTGATTTTCTGAATCTCTCCTCTGTTTAAGATGCTGCTTATCCTCTCCCTTCCCAGCTCTGCCCCCACCCCCACTTCAGCCCTGGAATTTTTAATGTTGAGAAGGTGCAGCCCAGGTGGATCCCATCGTGAATGGGGATGGGTATGTCACAGACTAAGGTCATTGCACTTGAGAAGACTGAGAACAACTGCAGATCTCACTCTGTTTTGGTGAAGAAACAGGTATCAGCTGTTACATTACAATGGTTATAAAGAAGATGCTAAAAAACCTGTGAGTTTTTAAGCTGACATTTGTGATTTAAGGGATTGCCGGCCTTTAAGAAGCAGGGCTCATCCACACTGTTTTCATTTGTTTTCTCTCTAGCTGTTCCTCCCTTAGTTTAGATGTGTTGTGAGAGAGAGAGACAAACAATTGAGACAAGCAG
>NW_010260645.1:3602-30898 GCF_000690775.1 Eurypyga helias
TTGACTTGCTATATCAGAAGGAGGTCAATACTAACATATTTCTGAGTCACTGAACTGTGCAATGAAAATGCTGGTGATTTCAGAGAGAAGGCAAAGAGCACGCACAAAGCATATGCAATGACATATACACAGAAGTGTACAAGACATACACATATGCACAATACACACACATGCACTTGTGTAAACAACCACAGTCATGTCCAGTGAAAGAATGGGTATTTTCGTCAATACTAACATATTTCTGAGTCACTGAACTGTGCAATGAAAATGCTGGTGATTTCAGAGAGAAGGCAAAGAGCACGCACAAAGCATATGCAATGACATATACACAGAAGTGTACAAGACATACACATATGCACAATACACACACATGCACTTGTGTAAACAACCACAGTCATGTCCAGTGAAAGAATGGGTATTTTCTCATACATTTCCAGATAAAAGGATTATTCATTTGATCTACTAAGTTGACTGTGAAGAGAAAACAAGATGGAAGCGTAGGCAGAGGTATGAGGTGGTCAGGGAGTGTTACAGAGTTCAGGATTATATATGCTAGTGTAAAAGTGCTTTGGCAGAGCACATAGGTGTAAAAATACAAAGATAAAAAGAGAGGGAATTCAATTTCTTCCATTTTGAGCCTTTATTTTACTAAAGACATGAAAAGTTCTTTAAACATTGAAGAGAAAGGTTTATGGATTGTTTGAGCTGTGAAAACCTCATTTTAGTTCACACAAGCATTGCTGATTTTCTCACTTTCTGTTGGAATTTTATGCATGGAGTTATCACACCTGCAATATTTCACAGTGTTTCTTAGATCCCTGAAAGATCATTAGGTCAGTTGCCTACAGAGTTCTGCTACAAATGTTGATCAGACCTGCAGAATTCAGTGCTAGATAAGGTATGCCTGAGCATTTTTCACTTTTTTTTCACAATTTTTCATTTTAAATGAAAAATTTTAGGGAAACTATAAGCTATTTACTATTGAGCACATAAAACAGGACAAAGAAATCGTATTTGAAATGAAGATGCTTCTCACAGCTATCCAGCATGTTATGGAGCACCAGGTGGAAGTATTAGGAAAACCATGCCTACTGAGTAATTTGAGAATAAAGGATTTGCTACACTGTCAAAGCATAAAGATCTTTTGGTCTCTTTGAACAAGTTCATTCCTCATATCCTAAAATTCAACAATGGAAAGTAAGGTATTTGAGCAAAGAAAACTGGAAATCCTTTAAGATATGTAGTAAGTCCACCATCTAATGAGCTACATGAATGTTAATCATTAGCAAGTGTGTAAAATATTGGATTACTCACACAACAGCAAAAAGGAAGATTCTTAGAAAGGACATACATAACCTGGAACTAAAAATATCAGCATAAAAGGTCAATGAGTGAAAAATGGTCAAATGTGGTTTTGTCTTGTCTTAATAAATGACTGACAATTTATGCCCCTTGTTGATTTGCAAAAGTTTAACAGCTCAGTGTGAGCACTCTCTCAAGATCTAAGTCTGTCATAGAACTGACGTACAACCATTTAGGGTTTTTTTGTTTTTCCTGCTCTGCTACACGCTCTGTGAGAGAAGATTTAGTGTAGTAATGAGCAATCAAGAAAAGGGGATTGTACAAAGTTTCCTCCAGTCTACCATATGATATTAATGTTGGAGCTCCAGGACAAACATTCAGACTGGCTGACACCCACGTGTGTGAACCTCAACTAGTCCTACAGTTCTGCTGCTAGGATCCAGAGCATCTTTTTGGGCACAGTCAACTGCATTTTTCTGGTGCTAAGTTTCCTTTTTTAAATTATCTTTGCTGAGAACATTTTAGCATTTCCGAGAGAGGAAGGGCACCTGTGACAGTTTTTGCAGAGCCCTGAGTGTGCTGAGGAGGAAAAGGTTAGCCTACTTGCATAACTACACCTGGACTGTTGCTGAGGGTGGGGTCCACCTTATATACACAGTGTAGAAGCGACTTCATAGTTTTCTCCACACTGATCTAATTTAAAATGCTTTCTGACATGCTTATCCACAGCGACACACCAGTTTAAGGAAAAGAATGAGTGCCTGAGAGATGGTCAGACAGATAGAGATGGTGCAAACATGATGTACTGGCCATGGGTAGGCTGAGAAGCCCATTCTCCTGATTTATTGTCTCAGTCACTGTCTAGGTATGTATCTGCTGCCTCCTCTGAGCGTGCCTCCTGGGGTAGTGGAGAAGTATAAGAAGAGTTATTGAGTTCTCAGCCACAAGAGATCAAAGAGTGTACTGGCACTGTGGTGTATGATGCCTCTCAAGTGACTCCTGAAATTTAGGATTTAGTTTCGTTTATGCCACGAGACGTCTATTTTACACGCAGATGGGTCTTGATTTTTCATCCAGCCTGCACAATGCTGGCTTGGTTTGCAAGCTATGTGGAAGTTGGATGGGGAGGTGATGTGAAAGGGCCTGAAACTGTTCTGTGATAACAGCGGTGAGAGAGTGAATTTAGTGAGGGTAGGACTGAGCATCTTCATACCTACTAGGTGTTGAGATAGAGGGCTTACAGACAAGCCTTAATGTTTTTATAATATTATTAGTCTCAATTATAACCAATAACAAACCTCCTTGGAGGAATCTTTTGTTGATATATTTTGTGTGCAATTTTGTTTTCATATATTGCCCTTTACTCTGCAGATACTGTTCTATTAACAGATCTCAATGCTGGCATTCGATGATATTTATCCATATAGATGAGGAATAGATGAAGGACATTGTGGTTTTCTGATACTTTTGAGAGATGCCAAGGTACGTTGACATATGCAATGAAACATTACCATTTATATCAATACAGTTGTACAAAACAGGGTGACTGTGCAATGTAAAGATCATGAAATGAAGTGCTTAGACAGAATAGCTGGTAAAAACCATGATCTTGTACTGAAACATCTTTCTGAAGAAAACTGGGATTTAGAATGCTAAACTGATGGTGTTTTGGTAAATAAGGATCTGGGCTTTAAATTGTGTATTTAGTTCAAAACTATTTTTAATTAGTTCTGGATAATGTAGTTTTAAAAACATCCCTGAGTAAGGTGAAAAAACCTGCTTTTAGGATGAGATCACCACTTCCTAGATGTACATTTTGTTGATGAGACTCAAAAGGAATTCTGATCTAATGCAAGTATCAGCCATGAGGTGTGAGGGGGATGGAGTGCATGGTGGAAGGAGCCAGGGCAAAGTGTTGTATTTGTATGCTGACTGCCTTTTATGGGTTGTTTGTCCCTCCAGTAAAAGTTGTCCACATCCAGAACTCATAACCCACTGTCTTCTGAGCTGCTTCTCCTTCCTTTCACTCTTAGAAGTGAGACCCTTCTTCAGGAAGTTAGGATAACAGATAGATACAGAGTTTGCACATGGAAATACCTCACTGCAATTTTAGCTGATGCTCTTGATCTTAACAAACCTCTGAAGTGTTTCAGTAGAGAGGAACGGTTGACTTGTTGACAGATTCAGTCAGACACAATGATGATTTTTTTCCACAGGTTGGAAGAGTGACTGGAAGGACAACTTGCATGGTGAGGATTCAGAAGTTGCAATCTCTGGTTTTGTCTCTACCACAGATATAGACGTCCCTCATAACTGATAGTATCTCTGCTTCTTGTTGCTAATGTATAAGTAGGGATAATGCATAACTTGGTGGTCTGAGATGTAGCTTAATGCTGTTTGCAAGCCCTGTGGGGTTTTGTAATGACCAGTGTTTCAGCAGCGACACCCATATTTTTCCTATTGATCTTTGCCGTGAATTTGACTGATAACATAGGGTTACTGGACTGATGACCACTTATATCACTGGAGGTTCTGATCCAAAAGAACTACTCATGTTATCATACAAAATTTGTTGTTTCACTGACATGTCAGATACCTAGTACCTTAGCCTTAAAATTGTCTTAATTGCTTAAAATTCTCCTGGAATAATGAAAAAGCCAGGCTTTATCAAGGGGCAAAACCTTACTTTCATTACACTGTCATGAATTGCTCCTGGATTGCAGTGATGATGGGACCTAATACAGAAAAATACTTCATCAAGAAAAGACATGATTCAACCCCAATAGCTGAGTCCACCCTTTTCATTAGAAAGTAAGTGGTAATATGGAAAGAATTAGTGAACAGGTCCTGTAAATGCTTTAATTCTGGTTCTTTTTGATGGCGGTGGTCATTTGGTTTCTTACTTGTCAGTGACTATGGGTTTTTCTGTTCTAGTCTGGCAAAATTAATTCCTTGTGGCAGGTAAACTGATTCACATAAGCTTGTATAGCCCGCTGTAGGGTTGGGGATTATTTTGTGTTGAATTTGAGTTTGTGGTGGGGATTTGGTAACAGTGAAGGTGCCACAGGTTTAGTTACCCAGGGCATTGAATTTACGGTCCTTAATTCCAAAATAAAATGCTTGAGAAGGAAGTGTGTGTATTTTGAGTTAATAAGATACATATCAGGGTCCTCATTTAATCTGTGTATCAAAACAAGGATATGAATTCAGTGAGTGTGATCTTCAGCTGAGACATCAGTTTACAAACTGGTTAATTATGTATCTTAAATATATAATTATAGCAAGGGAAAAATCTGCTTATGTGTCAAATAACTGGGTACTTATCAACACAACTAAAGGAATTTTCCAATTCTTTGGGAAAGGGTTTTTTTTCTGCTTTTTATTTAAAAGAACAAATAGAGCATACCCTCCATTTTTTTCCTCAAGATTAGAAAGCTAAGTTAAGAAGACTTTCAGAGAGAGGAGCTATTTGCTACCTTGTAGTTAAAGTCATGTTTTACTATCTGTAACCACAATATTTCCAACATTGTAATGCTAGGCAGGAAGCACAAGATTACTAGTTATCGTCTCTGATTTCACTGTTTCCTGTTTCATGTCTATCTGGCCTAAAATTTCTGTAGATAAATGCAGTTTCCAAGTTAAACACAGATGTGGTGCAGTATAATTCTGGCAGGTGTTATTGTGTTTGTGCTATAAGAGGTGTTACATGATCCTGCTTGTCTTTAAAGCTGAGAAGGAAGACAAGGGGACTGAATCTGCTTTCCTTTGAACATGCACAGTGATGTAAAAAAGAAAATCTCCACTAGCAGGTACTTTGCAGAGGTGACCCAGTCCCACAGTGAAGAGTTCATTTTCCAGTCCTTTCTGGACTCTCAAAAATACCTGCCCTCTGTTTCCTGGGATTGATGCTTTCCTTTGCAATTTCTGAATGTGCATTACAGCAGTTTGTGGAGATGCTGATACAAAAAGGATAAAGGTTAAGGATGTTCTAACAGGTATCACACAGAAAATAAAAAAAGAGGAATAGGCACTATAATGTGGACGTTAGGAGAGACTGTTGCAAGAAAAGGTGTAAAGATGCATGCAAATAGAAGAACTAAATAGGAAAAAATAAGATAGCAGGCCATGATTGAAAACAGTTAGCATGAAAGCACAAGGCTGGCAAAAAAAGGGGCTAAGACAATACTTATTGAAATTTCATTCATCAGAGGAACAAGAGAAACAGGCACCTAATTTTCATGACCATCCTAAAGATCAGCAGGCATAAAATCATACAGTTAAATTATAGAATACCAACACTCTAAATCATGCATACATACATACAAACAAGATGTTTAAAAAAATAAATATAATCTTATTTTAAACAGCTTATGGTCCCCTCCAGAACCAATTTAGCCATTTTGTCTGTAATACCCTGGCATGGTTCCTGTAAAAATGGGAGTAATTTGAGATTCAGCAAGTTGGTTAGCAATTTAAGTGAAAAAAAAATATCAACCTGGTATATTCAAATAATGTTAAAACGTTTTACTTAAACTCACAAATCACAGAACTCAGGCATGACTAAAATGGTGCTACTTAACCCCCCTCCACTCTGTCGAAGGATTACAGCAGCTATCCATTGTTTGCATCCTCTTTTAACACTTCAATCCAGCAGATTAAAGATAGGATTTTGAAACTTGAGTAATAAGTGAGAAGTGTGTGAGAAGAACAATGATAAGAGGAGCCATTGTCTTCAAATTATTCTAATTTGATAGTTATATTTATAGTTGTCTGTTGGATAATGCCCAGGGGCTAGAAATATTTTTAAATCCTTTTTAACTCCTTGACTGTAATTTTTTGAGTGATATGTGTGTTGTGCCTATATGAAATTTGCTTAGAAACTGGAGAAAATACTGAAGTCTCAAAACATCTTTTTTGTTTTAACTTCTTCAGTAATGCCAAAATGATTCTTCTGGTTATCAGAACACGCTGACTTGTGAGAACTGAGGTGGTTGGCTAATAAAAAGTACTATGAAATCTGGAAAGCATTAATAAAAAAGATTACGAAATGGCTGTTTCTAATAGAAAAGAAACAAAGTCTACATTCTTCTTATTCTCTGTCATAGACAAACATGTTAAAGGAGTTTTGACAATTCTTTTGTTTTGTTTTATTTTAATTTTAATATTCCCTACGGAAATATTAAGATCTAACATAAAATATCTATCAAATATAGACATATCCATCATATTTAGGTAAGATGAGAAGAATATGTAATGGCTTTGTGGTAACAACCATTACAGAACTTTGGCATAAATTTAGGTTTAGGTAGCTGTGAACTTGAGTACCAATGGATTCAACAAGATTTGATAGAGATTAATGATGCATTTGAATTTCAGACAGTATCTACCTTGTTGAACTGTGGGATAGGGTACTGCTCTATTACATTTTCAGGTAACTGTGTTGAGTAGGCACTGGATCAGCTGTTAGAACAGCTGATTCATGATTTTGCACCCTTCAAAGCTCAAGAAAGCCCTCTCATAACAACTGATTTCTTAAGTTTCTAATTTTACTTTATATCAGTTCTGGTCCTGAGGCAATCAGGAGAACAAGTAGAGACATAGCAGTTTGGTAGCCTATTGACAGAAGAGTTACTAAGTTCATTGTAATTAATGGTTTCGTTGATAACAATGAATACTGATTTTCACAAATTCAATCACTAGTTCACAAAAAATTAAAATAAACACAATTTCTATATCTAATTGAAATGTTTTTCTCAGATTGAGTACCTTCTGTTCAATGCTTTTTTCTTCCAAACTACTAACATTGTCTTGGCAGTTTGACAAGTCCTTATTGGCATTACCAAAACATTCTCGCAGATTTCATGTTCCCTTCCTCTCTCCTCATAAGAAAACATACCTGAGAGCTCACCTTTAAAGGCTTCATAAATCCAAGCTCAATAGCTATGAGAAAATGAAATAGTCTCACATGCCTTGCAATGGCATAAACATCATACTTCCCACTACATTTGTCCACCCATTCATTCAGAAATACTGCTGAATTTTGTTTCCAAAACTTTTGATTTAAGCCACCAGAAAATTTTGGTTTGTGATCACAAGTTGGTAGGGCAGTCACACAAATGCTGGTAAGGCATTTCCCACCTTGGCATATAGGCATAGGCAGGTTGGCAACAAGATTTCAAATGTTGTAAGACCAGAGCTAGAATACTGTGACTGAAGGATGAAATATTAGAGTGCAGCAGAGAACCAAGCCCACCTGACAAATAGAAGTTAAACTGTCCTGTATGCTTGTACTGAAGGGAACGACTATCTGCAGTTTGTGATTCTCTGATACTTCCTTATGTTTTTATGGTACTAATTTTAAAGGTAATTTAAGATTAAACATACTTTGATAGCCTTAAATTTTATGACTTCAGAGTAAAACATTGTTTAAAATATTGTGATTAAAATATTCTGGAAATGTACTTTTCACGTGCATTTTTTTTATAATATTAAGATGTCAAATTCTATCATGTCATCCATCAGAAAGATAAATGGAACAAAGGATGGAAACAAAGAGGTAGGTTACTGAGCAGGAGACAAATCAGGATGTATATACAGCGAGAGAGAGGATGACATAAAAGGGTGAACGGAGAACTGACAGTACAGTATAGAGTAGAGGAGGAGGAAAAAAGTGATGTTATAATGAAAAGGGATGATAGCTCTATACAACAGTGAAAATCTCCATTAAGCCACCTGCAGAAAACAGTCTAAAAATACTTTAACAACCTTAACATGCTTAAAGATAGTTTTAGGGTATTTCAGTACAATTTTGTTTGACCTTTATTTGTCATTCTCTTCCTATTGACTTTCATTTGTCATTCCCTTCCTATCAGAAATCCCAGACAGTTTTCCCTGGATCATACACTATTCAAAGGTTTTGTCAAGGCATTAATGCATTGTTGGTGTTTATACCATCCTTGTTTTTAACATTGTGGTGGCCCAACTCATTGTTCATGCCTTTTAGTGACTTTTCCCACACAAAAAATGTCTTCCATCTGTATTTACGTTGTGTCCCATCTATTTTGTATTTCCAGATCTGTTAATCATGAACTACACTGTTAGTGAATAAAAAGGGAATGATACCGTAAAGCACAATCTTTAGTTTATGTTAAAATATCACATGGCTGTGCAAGTGTGTTTCTTTCCAGTATGGAGAACTAAGGTTTGAAGTGTTGCAGCAGATTACTTGTTCCACCGAATGGGCATGAGGAGCCTGTCACTCTGGTACCCAAACCCTTGTGAAAACCATACTGTCTGCAGTGAGCTGTTATTACTGCATTTCCTCAAACAAGTGTTCCCAAATATTTCAATTGCATGGATGGCATGTTAAAAGAAAGAAGGTTTCATGGATTGTTTTTTCCTTTCTTTGTTGATTGAGTATCATCCCAGTGATATTTACAGCAACTGATTATATGGAAACATAATGTTAAGGAAGCTTTTTTTTTTTCTGTCATCTAATTTAATTTAACACTGAGACAGAGGAAAAGCAGACTCACATGATTTACCACCATGCTGATGACTATCAGCATGTATCCTCGTATTCCATAAGAATCAATTTGGAAACCACCCTCTTGGAGCAAGCACAATAAAGAGAAATGTGTTGTCTGTGTCTGCTCTTGGATATAAAACTCTATGAGGAATTTAGATCTTTGTTTCAGAAGCAAAGCTGGTAGCAGAGCTCTAGTGAATACTGATTCCTCCCAGAGGTGAATGCCCTCCACACAAATCTGTAATCACAGGCATTTTGTACCACTGCCTGTCAGCTGCCATGGATCTTGAAATTAGAGTATGTAAACTTTTTTCCATAAAGTTTTTATAAATGTAATACATAAATTTCAGTATTTGCTTTAGAAAGGCAAGTCTACATTTATATGCACTCACATGTGACAGTTAAGCAAGCTTTTTGCCTAGCAGAAGACTGAGGCATTTTTTTACCCACTGAGCAGCTAGAAGCATGCACCTCCAAAAGACTGTTGGAGAAGGTTGTCAGATGAATCTTCTTCATGGAGCACTGCAAGGAATCCACCACCTAAGGAAGGTGAAAAAAGAAGTAATGGAAAGCAACACAGAAAGCATTCCCAGGGTGAGGCAATGGTGTTGAAGAAAAACTAAGACAGGAAGAGAAGTAAAGAACAGAAATATAGTCACAGCTGTTTATCTGATATTAATTTCTGCCTCCCACATGGGAATAAATACTACTTTCATACTTAATGGAACATCAAAATTCCTTGAAGACTCCTTTTTTAGTTGAGGGCTAATTTCAATTAACCTCATGTTTTTTAACTCTCACATGAGTTTCCCCCTCATAGCTGGCATCTAGATATTGAAAGGAATGATGCCATTTACAAATCCTTTGTGGAGATGCTTCAGTAGTTTATATTGCACTGATGTCAACCGTGTACAAAGCAACACATGTAGGTTAAGAGGGTCAATAACTGACAATAGGTTAATGATAAATACATATTTTTGGTAGGAGGTCATACAGCATCCTAAGGTAGCTACTAGGCATATAAGGTGTCTGATCATCCTGTTTTAGCTTCTCTCAAAGCATTGAACGGTGACATCTTTTCACCAGAAATTATGTTTTCCAAAAAAATGTTTTTTAAATTGTAATTAGGAGGAAACCCAAAAAGATCCAGAAATAAAAAAATAGCTTAGAAGATTGTGACATCAACTGACAAAATCCAAGAGGCTGAAAATGTTACATAGGTCACAGCCCGAGTTTTTCTTCACAGGGGCAGAAGAAGGCAGCAAAGTTCTACTCCTTCCATTGAATTTCCTGGCTTTTGTCATTTTTGTCATGATGGTAACATTGATAAGCATTCAGCAGTGCCAAAGGGGTGTGTGAAAATAATCACATAAATACAGCATTGCTATGAATATAATTAATGCAATAACAGAAAATATCCACAAGATACTGCTGTATTTGGCTTGTTTGACTTTCATCAGTTGAGCTAGAATCTGTACTTAGTTTCAAGTGTTAATATGAAGTGGAGATGAGGGAAATGTGCTAATTCTTGAAACCATTGCCCTTCTGAAGAGTGACAAGGTGGAATTTTCTAGGATACTTGAAATTTCAGTCCACTAGTATGATTATAGCATGTTGCAATGCAAAGTGGAATTTCCTAGTTAAGAATGTATCTCAGGTTCCAAAGCCCCAGGCCAGTGAAAGCTGAGTGTACTGTGAAGGTGAAAATGTTCAGTCTCCAAAGCAAGAGAGCCATCTACATCAATTTGCAGCAGGCTAAGTGGCATCAGCTATGGGAGGCAAGCTTACGAAGTCTAGCTGAGAGAGCTGTACTGCAGAAGTTACACAGCACAGAATGAAGGAATCTGCATAAACAAATTAAACTTAAAGGTAAAACGATCCAACACCACTAAGTCTATAGAAGCATGGTGTGGCAGGAAGGAAGATGATGTAGAAGTAATGTCTCCTGTATAGCATAAGTGTTGACTGTATTAAGAAAGAAACTTGATTGGTTTGTATTCTGCAGCAGCTGGGATTTACATCAGACCATACATTAGGGAAATATGTGAAGTAAGCTTTACTTGTGATATTGCAAAACTCTGAGATTTTACGTTTGCAAGTGCATGTACAAATACATATATCTCTGTAGTCTATGTGAATCTGCATCCCGCTCCTTCCCCTGAGATTCCCTGAGGAGTGAGTACCAAATCTAAAAAAAACTGACTCAGACAAAGCAGCCAAAATTCTCCTGGTACCACCACTACAATGGCACTGATTAGGCACATCAATTCAGTGCAAAGTTAAAAAGAGGCCCAGGCTGCCTCTTAAGTTTTATGGCCTCTGATGATTCTCAAAAAGCACATAGGCTATGAATTTCATTATTATAGTGGCATCTGAAAGCAGCCAGCTTTTCTGATTTCAGGTTTCACTTTACTCTTCTGAGACACGCAATGAAAAAAATTGAGTTAAAATTGTCTGGCAGGAGATAATTAGGTAACATTTATGGAAGAGTGCTTGAAATTGTGATAATACTGCATTTTCAAGAGAACTTTAAAGAGTTCATACAACACCTGTTTGTATTAATCTCATTTTCTTTCAAAATAAGGTTAATTGTAGAGACAAAATCTGAAAGCAGAAATTGCAACCTGCTACTTCAATGCATTGAATATAAGGTGTCAAATTAAGTGCCTATAAAAAGGTGTACAAAAGTGAAATCTAGGTGGAATCAAAAAGGCAAATGCATGGCAGATGTTGTTAATGTTATTAGCTATACACAGACACAGATCCAAAGAAGCCTGTATGTGGGACAACCTAGTATCCAGACGGTAACTTAGAACCAAGCTTTATTGCCAACTTTATAGGCAATTCTGAACTTCCAGGAAGATTCTCCTCCAGCTTTAAGTTTTAAACTCCAGCTCTATACTTAAGTGCTTCTGCAATTCCTAAAATTTTCTAATATTTGTTGTATACATATAACTGTTGCAGCAACTGCATACCAATAGAAAGTGTTGAAGAAAACATGTTTTTCCTTATAATGAGAGCAAATAGTAGCAGAGATCCTTAAAAATGCAATATAACTTTTGATGCACCATGGAAAGATACCTGCTGTTCTCATCACAAATATCTGCTACTGTGGGGGGAAAAAAAAAAAGCAAGCGCTATATTGACATAATTTATTATATTACATATATCCAAACACACAGCCCAAGACAGCTTTGACTCACAGATAGCTTTCAGTGAATATATGCTTTTTTTTCCCCCCCCAGCTATAAAAGTGAAATGGCATATACATATTTGAAAAGTAAACGGTGTTAGAGAAGAAAACACAGTGGCAGAAACTGTTAACAAGAGAGACCGATTAGTGTCCTCTGTCCTCACTAGTATCCTCAGTTGCTTCTTTTAGTAAAGAGACTCCCTGAGAAGCTGAACACCTGAAGGTCTGCTGAGTTCATTACATCAGGTTCCCGCCCTTGACTTTTTTTTGTTCAAAAGTTCAAGTTTTCAGGCTATAGATTTCAAGCACTTTTATTTAATTGGAAGCAAGGCATCACACATCATTATCTTCTTATCAAAAATTTCAATAAAACATTACTTGGAAATATTTGTTGAGATTGAGTGTCTGCAGTGTTTTTCTCCTCCTTGATGAATGTCAAGCCCAGCACACAGTATTTCATACCAAATGTTGTGGTATTCCCATATTAACAATTTGTTCTCATCTGACCCAGTAACTCCGTGAGGAAGAGGAAATAAGAGCTTCAGTGGAAGCTACATGATAAATAAGTATTTTCAGGGAACAATTTTCTGCATGGCAAATTTGGCATCTCAGATGATCAGTTTTAAGTTGTGTTATTCTCTCCAGCAGTGCAGGATTTGAAAGAGAAAGTAAGAAGAGAAAGGAATGCATACTAGTCAAGCGATTTGTCTTGCTTTTGACCAATTCTTGAGCAGCCTTCAGGCACAGCATTTAAAAGGACTTGCTGCTGTAACGCACCTGCTTCTACCCTGCTGTTGATTGTGTCCCTGGTACTGACGTGGCTGGACACCTAAGCAGAACTAAACAAGATTTAGTGATAAACAAAACCAGAACATGCATATCTTTCCAGAGGTCAGTTTAAATGGTTTTCTTCTCTTGTGAGATTCATTAATTAATTTATTTGGTTTTTTGTTTGTTTGAGAGGCATGCCATCCTTTAAAAAAAAAGAAACAATAGAAACAAATATAAAATAATGGAGGTTCCCCAAACCTTGCACTCTAAAACATGAGTAAATAGGTGGGTGACCTTTACGGTGACTGAAGAAGAGCATGGGAATTAGTTGGGAAAGACAATAATGACAATGGCAAAAATGGTAATAATATTATAAAATTATCGTTGGCACCCTCTTTGGAAGCCAGAACAAACCTGAGGCTAGAATCAAATCTAGAGAAGGTGGTATTATGGCAAACCAACACTTGTTCCTGATGATGTGCATCAGAGTTGGAGTGTAACATCAGTTTCACCCAATATGCTCCTTCTACTTTCATGGGAAAAATTCTTTTCTATAGTGGGATGAAAACCAAGAAACCCTAAGCAGGTATGGTTGTGACTGCTGTCATTCTAACTTTTTATTTATTTCTGCATGAGTTTTAGAAAGCTTGTATTACAAAACTCTACTTCAGTTCTGACTAAAAATGTTTAACCTATTTCATCACCCAATTAGGTTTTGTTAATGGGGCAAAAATTATGTAGATGTAAGGGAACAATTCAGCCCCCCATGCAGTACTGACACAATAGTTTGGCATGGTTTTACATCTTTATATGTACTTCAAATAAACATCAGACTTCCTTACTTTTCATTTTACCTTTTCCTTTTCTGAAGTTTGACATGAATATCTCTAACCACTATGTTATGAAATACTTCTAGGTCCAGCAACACATGAAAAGCTTTGATCAAATGCCTTTCTGTTCATACAAAGACCTCTTCTTCTTTGTTCCATGTTTTGAGGAAATTGAAAGGCTGCTATGATAGCAGGACAGTCTATTCCAATATGGAAGAGTAGATGTTTTATGAGACAATTTTGGCTTGTGGAGCACAGCATTATAACTTCCCTCTGGGAGAATTTCCCTGCAGTGATATGGGAAAGATTCATAAGCTTTGTGATTCACAAACTATACCCAGAATCTTGTATAAAAATAGCTTAATTAGGAGGGCTGTCTGACAGGTATGCTAGACAACAGTATCACCACTTCAGCTAGCCAGGAATTTTGTGACAAAATGGTTTTTCATCATAGAAAAATGATTCATCAAACCTAAAATTTCCAGTGCAAACTTTCTCTTTCATCCTACCTTTTGGAGAAAGATTTTGCAGTCTCAGGGTAGAACTAATGACAAAAGCCAGGAAGCTAGTCAACAGTGCTGTGACAAGAGATCTCATCAAAAACCCCTGGCCTGGTTCAGGCTGAAGGCTTGGCTCCTGAGACCTTCCACACGTCCCTCGCATATCCTGACTTTTCTCCAGAGGGGTTCTCTTTCTCCTTCAAGGGAGCTGTTCCATTTTATGTCAATTAGAACATTGTGAAGCAGGGACATGAGCCTTGGTCTTCCATGACCCTGGTGACTTCTACATGGCAATATACTGTGGTTTCACCCTGTGATGGCACAATGGCTGCTTGAAAGGCCAAAACTACAGCAAGAAGGCTGAGCAATGAAACTTGGGCGTTTGTCTGCACTGAGGAGGAACAGCAGCGTGAGGAGCTTCCATGACCAGGTGAACGCACTGGTTTCCTTCCCGTCTTCTTTACCCCTTCTCCTGAAGAGATTGGGGTAGGAATTTCGTGCCCCCTGCTAGTCTTCATCACATGCTTCTATTTCCCAGTATCTGGTTAAAATGCAGCTCTTTGCTCCCAGGCTCTACCACAAGATATATTCCCTGAGAAACCTGGATGTATTGTGTTGCTATGCCTGCAAGGAAATGCTTCAGGTGACAAACAACCTGTTGCTGCCTATGCCAGAAAGGAAATATATCTTTCTGAAAGCTGCTTTATTCCCTTGGGTGAGGATGCCCTGAGAGGTAGAAATATGTATGTGAATGCTCCTGGGACCTCTGAATTCTGTTGCCAGCATCAACACTGGGAAGCTCGGGCAAAGCAATTCTCAATTAGATGGATTTTAATTTAAGCATTGCCTGCAATTCTTCTTGCAGCCCTCTTTTCATCACCGCACATTTCTTTTTTGTTTCTTCTGTTAGCTCCTGAAAAAGCTATTTTCTCACTTAATGTACTGACATTATATCTCTCTTTGGAAAATCTTATTTGCTGCTGCTTCTTTCTGCTCTATATGCAGAAAAATATGAATGCAGAAAAAAACCCCAACAGTTTATAAGGTTTTTTAAATGCAATTGAATATAGTGGATTGTGTTAAGTCCAACATGTCTTTGAATGTTGCTGCCCTTGCAGTCTCAGCTATCCATTAGTCTGGTTGGAAAACCGAACTGTAAAATAAAACTTCTCAGTCACAGCCATCTAGGGGTAAGAAGGAAAGTGCACCTGATACTGAACTTTGTCTTTCTTGAAGGTCCAATAGGTTTGATGACATCCATGTCTGACTAGGCACTGTATTGTGAGTAAGACCTTTTTGCCATTTGTTTTACAAATTTTTTCTAAGAGTGGACCACGTAACACAAGAACAGGCAAAATATATAATTAGAGGATAGATCATATTATTGAAGCATGTCCAGAGAAGGGCGACAAAGCTGGTGAAGGGTCTGGAGAACAAGTCTTATGAGGAGCAGCTGAGGGAGCTGGGATTCTTTAGCTAAAGAAGAGGAGGCTGAGAGGAGACCTGCTTGCTCTCTACAGATAACCTACCTGAAAGGAGGTTGTAGAGAGGCAGGTGCTGGTCTGTTCTCCTGGGTAACTGGTGGCAGGACAAGAGGAAATGGCATCAAGTTGCGTCAGGGAGGTTTAGATTAGATATTAGGAAAAACTTCTTTAGTGAAAGAGTAATCAGGCATTGGAACAGGCTGCCTAGGGCAGCGGTGGAGTCACCATCCCTGGAGGTGGTCAAGGAATCTGTAGACGTGGTGCTTGAGGACATGGTCTAGTGGGTATGGTAGCGTTTCGTTGATGGTTGGACTAGATGATCTTATAGGTCTTTTCCAACCTCAATGATTCTGTGATTCTGTGATTTATACATAGGCAGCAATGTGCACAGTTTTGCCAGTGAGTGCAAGTAGCAAAATCTGTATTTAATAAGAAGTAATGTGTTACAGAAACTAGTACTACTTTCCCTCCTCACTAATGCTTCCTATAATTTGAGTCCAGCTATTGATCATAGGTTCTTTAAGTAAGAATTTTTATAACATGCTGAGGGAAGGAAAGGCTCATGCCAAAAATAGGCAGTCAGGATTATTATTAGTCTGTTCCCACAAAATCATAACATCATCTTAAAAAGGGTATATTTGGATTGTTTTAATATTTACCTCTATTTTTTGTATATTAAGATTTGCGCTTAAAGCATTTTGTAACACAATAGGGACAAGGAATTTTTTAAAAAGGAAAAAGAAAACAGATTTTCACATAATACTCTCACTTCAGGAGCTGAGATCTAGAAAAATCACCACATAGCACAAAGCTCACAATAAAAATAGCAAGAGTTGACAGCACAGCCTACAAATTATAATTTTTTTCACTGCAGGTTTCTATCCTGATAGAAGAACATCCAGAGTTCACGTCCAGCATACAGAATAGTCCCTCTTGAATGCATGAGTTCTTTCCTAACTAGGACAAGAAAACTATTTATTGTCACTTCCATTTGAACTGCAGCAAAATATGACATATTAATTCATTGTAAGGATCTCTCAAAACAGTCTCACAATGTCTGTATTTGGTCTACAACAGTAATTTTTGCTTAAGAAAAACAATTGCTATTTGCAATAAGCTGAGCTTCTCCACAGACTTTTCACAGTCTAGCTGTCAGAGGAAGATTCATGGAGAGGCCATTAAAATTTAATATTTCAAAAGTGAACTCTATTGTATGCTTAGCAGGTATTTTTAGCTTCCCAAACCATTTTTATTGTTTCTCAAAGGCTAAATAATATATACTCAATGGGAGAAATTCTCCTTTTGCTTACCACTGAGAAGATCCAAAATAACTCCATTCTCTCAAACTTTATCACTTCAGCATAAGGGAAAGCAGGATTAGGTTCTGTATGTCTTTCAGTTCATTCTGTTTCTGTATGTGTACTACTGTATTTCACCAATTTCCTAGTATTCGTTAATAAAGTACATTTTTTTTTCCAGTTCAGGCAATTTTGTTTCTCTTTCTCCTGTACGTATTTCATAGAATACTCTCTAAGCACATATTTACCAGTCTCTGTAATATGCTAGATATGGTATAGAGGTATTTTATTGTCTTCCTAATGTTAGTTGATAAAGTAAGTATTTCTCAGTTATTGCAATACTGTATCTCTTTATATATATAAAGGAGGTATTTCACACTTCCATGGTTGGGAATATTCTTCCATTTCTCTGCAATATTTCATTACAGTGTATTTGAAAGTTCCAAAATTGATTTTTCAGCCTATAATGTGTTTTGTACAGAACTTTCTTAGTCTTAATATTGATTTCACCGTATCTTTGCGTCTAAACTTTTTGTACTTCCCAATTTTCTTTAATATTAGCTTTGGGTATAAAAGGAAGTCTTGCTCTTTGATGCTACTTGGACTTCCTGAGTCTCCTCTCCTAGTAATGCTAACTTTAGTCTTAAATTGACTTAAAAGTCAGGAATCCCTCTGGCTGTCCAAGAAACAACATTAAAAAAATCTACCTCTGAACTTCTCTGCATTAAATCTAGGAGCTGACATTCCTCCCCCACTCCCCCTGCCCCACTTGTCCTCCTGCATTCCAGTTTTCGTCTCTCTTCTTCCATGCTTCCCAGTTTTCTGTTTCTTTCTTATTCACTACATCCTTCATTATCCTTTGGTTCCTTTACCACATGTTGTCCTTCTCTTTTTTTCCCATGGCACCTTACCCAATTACACTAGTTTCTGCTTCTCTTCTAGCCTGCTTTTCTGCTCTATTTCCCCATTTTTTACTACAGCCAGATTTATTTAAGGAATGCAGAAACAAAAGTTAATCTTTTTTACTAGGGGCAATTTAATATTTGCCTACAAATACTTCAGAGAGGTAGAGACCATATTTGTAGAAAGTAGTCAGCTACAGTTGTATTCAGAATAATAGGAGAAAATGGCATTTTGGTAAAGGGGAAAACCTTATAGACTGCTTTAGGAGGTAAGTTATAAGGAAACAAAGACAGTTGTCACATTTGTGGGTGCAAACTGCATGTTTCATTTAAGAAGAAGATATTTATCTGGTGATTTATTCTGGGGTTTTTTTCTTTGTTTGTTTTGTTTTTTCAATGCAGATAATCTGGCATTATGCTACACCAAGTGTAATAAATACTGAATTCTTTTCAACATAAAGAAAATGTTCCAAAATAGAAACAGCCTCTATTTTTAGAATGTTGCTTTCTATAAAATTATTTACCTTTTTCCTCTCTGTTATGACATACTGTAGTGAACATAGAGGGAAGGACAAGACAAAGCAAGCTGGAAAATTCAGAGGTATTTGGAGTCGAAAATGGGGGCTATGGGACTACAATGCAATGGCCCTAGAAGTATGAAATTTATTTTGCCTAATTCTGTACTGGGCCTTAACATATTAGGGAATGGTCAGTCTACTACACACCAAAATCTATAAGCACATTGCTGTGTATTTCTTATGGTAGTTTTCAGTCATTTATGTAGGTATTTCTGGGTTTCCCTTTGCAGTTCACTACAAGTCTGTAACAAGGATGAGGTGCAAGTGATGGGTGGACTGAACAACTGCATGTTTTTTTTCCACTGTGTTATCTAAACCCATTGCACCAAATTTACTTACTACAAGCTTTCATTCTCTAAATCTGATGGCATGTAAACTCCACATTTATAAGGTGTCAGTCATACAGTGCAGCACTGAATTTTAACTGATGAGTGTAAGTTTAAGATACACCCATTTAAAATATTAATTAATTTAGAATCTATATTTGAACCCCAGTTTTGCAAAGACCACAGGATCTATTTAATTTGTTCTAGGTCACTGCATGGAGTTCAGAGAAATTACCTTCAGCCTATGCATGTATTTTTGTTAGATCAGAGTCTCCATTAATATTTTGCAGCAATTGTTTTCAAGCAGTTTTTCAAGTTTTCAGAAGTACCTGTGAAACTACTTAAAGCATGGGACAAGTAGAAAAGGAAACTTAAAATTTTTTCATTGTGATTGTCAACACATTTGAACAAATATGTAGTTGAAAATGATGAAGAAAGATTATTTGCTCACCTCTAGTTATGGTTAAAGTAGAAGATTTTAGCTACAACTTAACCAAATGGTAGAAAAGAATATCATTCCAAGTAGCATTAACATGCACTGAAGTTATGAAAAGACACAGGGCAGTGTCACTACAATTGAAACTACATCCAGTGGAGAATAAAACTTTTATGGAACATGTTTGGCTAGGTCCAATAGGTATCAATAAACATAAGTCTTGACTGGCAATGTGCTAAAAAGATTTAAGTGAGTCAATCCAATTATTAACTATGATGTAGAATTTTAGTCTGGAGTTATCCCATGATGATGCTATACAGAGGAAAGGTATCAGTTCTGACAAGTAATTTGATCATCTCTGATATAACATACTTGCAGCAGAAGATCCCACTTAATACCAGGAAATTAGAATATGGGGTACCATTATTAACAGCTTGAGTGAAAAGTGCTTAAAGCACTGCAGGATTTTTTTGACAAAATTCCAACCAGCCTTCTAAAAAGAACTACTCAAAACTGCAAAAATTCCCATGGAATGTACATAGAGAGCAGACTTAAATGTAAGAATTCCTTGGCCAGTTTGGTTCTGAAGGCTTTCATGGACCACATGGACACAACGGACTAAACATGTAAGTCTGTCACAGTTCGTTTTGATTTTGACCCGTATATCTGCGTATATACTCAACAGCTCAACTGAAATCTAAGAAACAGAGACAGAGGGGTCTCTGGAAAAGGGTGTGGCTTTCTTTTGCTAAATAGTATTTGTGGAAAAACTAATCAGTAATCTTTTACAGAAAAACTAGATTTTAGGCAGAAATAATTTTCATTTACTAATTCTGTCTTCATAATGGGGTGCATTCATCATAACTTTATTGTCATTAACTGAAGTCATTCAAAGTTATTTTTGCCTAACCTTTTGATTGAAAAGGAGAACCTCTGAGGGATTTGAGGACATTTGCTGCAATATGAATACTTTCCTTAGGTCAAATGTTTGCTTGCTTCATTGTTCCTGCCTGTGGCATGTTACTTTGTTTTACATTGAGAAGACAAAAAGGGAGAGCTAAAGCTGAGTTGTCATTCAACACTGTAGTATTTTAAATGGCATCTTCGTTGTATCTGAAATCATATACCTACCTTAAAGTGAACTGCAGAACACTGAAATGGAGAGAGCCCATAACCTGGGATGGGAATTGTTGGTGCTTGCTGGGAAGTGCTGTGGGATCATTAATGGCCATAAGTGGGAAGACTTGCTTTTGCAGCTCGTCCAGCAGAAAGGGTACTGCTGTCCATGCCAAAGGTAGCTGGAGCGCTTGGCTCTTTGCACACAATGGCACTAACAGGACTCGTCCATCTGTGCTGTGGGAGTGCTCCTGTTTGGGAGAAGATCCTGTGTCGTTTGTCCTGCCTGGCAAGACCACAGCACAAACTGGTGCTGCCTGGCTCTATAAACTGCAGAGGCACAAGGGCTTTTCAAATTTGTTCATCTTTACTCTTCATTGAGATGTCATTATTTCCTGTTGGAGTAGTTAAATGCTTTTTGCTCTAATTCAGGAGTTTGAAATACCACACAAAACAAGTAATGAATATCAATAATTTCTGTCTTTCTGTAAACTAAAGGAAATTGGAGAAGTGAAAATATGGTTTTACAGAAAGATGCCTTAGAAACGTGCCAAATTCAGAAAAAGATCCAGAGGGGTTTTTTTTCCAATTATTAAACTGCTAATATAGAAAAACCTTAGGAAGAAGTTAGGTTTGCATATGAGCATAGGATGGTGTATTCAAATTTTTGATCAGGAGAAACTTGGGTTTGAATGCAAAGTACTTTTTCTTGTCAACTTAATTCTTTTTTCCACTTTTAACACTAGAACCAAAAAAAATTAATTGTAATAATATGTTTGAATGAGATACAGTTCATACAAACAAAAACTGCAGGGAAAGTGACACAAAAGCAATGTGCTTTAGCACATAGAAATCTGACCATCAGAGTTTGACTCACTTAAAGCTTTCACACCCATGTCAGTGTTCTTTTTGTTATGATTTTTATTTTAGTTTGTATCTTAGTGTAAATGAGATGAACCTTTACAACTATGGAAGAAGAAAATATCAGCATTACATACAGCTCACAATCTTCATTGGGAAATGAGAAAGTGCAACTGATAGAAGACAGGGAGGAGGTTTGAAAGTCAAAGCAGAGACATGCTATAGAAACTGTGCATTTGTGGTGTATGATAAAGAAGGAAAGGCAACTCATTTAACAAATGCTGAGAGTGGAGCTGTTTCAAACAGTGGGAGACAATGACTTTTAAATTGAAAAAAGAAATTCTATCTAAAGGAAAATAAATTATAAAGCTACTATTCTCTTACATAAGACATGACGTGATCTCATGAATGAGAGATGAAAACACTTGGAACCTGATAAAGACCATATAGAACATAGGACATAGAAAAACATGCAAAATCTGAGAGGGAGGTCTTATCTTTACAGATGCTTGTTAGACCAACAAGAGAGAAGCTGTGAAATACACTGTTCTAGTACAGGCAAGGTTTGTTGGGAGCAATAATATATTTTATCCCTTTATGATATGGGGAAAAATGAAATAACTTCTCTCAAGCACATAAGTACTTCATGAAAACTGAAATTGAAGCTTAAACCAATAGCTTGCAGTAATAAAGTGGTGGCTTGTGTTAAAGACGTTGGCCCCAAAAAGGCACATTGACTCAGGTTTGCTTTAAAAGCAGATGAAATCTAGCTAAATCTTGGCACAGCTGTCACAGAGCATGTACTTCTATTTTTATAAATATAATGTAAGCAACAAAATATATTTCATTATAAACCATCAGACCTTCCTTTCTTTATGCTTTCCATTTTGGCTGTGGACTATTTTATTTTGAGTCATTTTCCCTATTTTAAGAAAGGGGAAAATCTTTAGACTTCATGGCCAAAAAAGATGCCATATCCTTATAAAATAATAAAGTTAAGACACCTTTTTAAAATGGTTCAAGTTACTTTTGTGGTTGTGCCTGTAAATATTCCAAAGTGCTGGATAATCTTATTGCACCTACTTCAACTACAGTCACCTGGCAGATGCTTTTATGGTTCTCTTGCTCCACTGAGTTTACCTGGCTTTCAGATTTCTACTCAGATTCTGTAGAGAATTAGAAAAATGTTACATATATTGTTTCATAGCTGTACCCACAGTGTGCAACACAGAACATCACTTACAATTTAAGGGTCCATAAAACAGAGAGCTTATTTAACACCTTTGCTTCAGAGTACTGAACTTGTAGCACCCTGTGATATTGAATTTTATGATTCTTCAGACTGAAATGTACAAACCTCAATATATGCCCTGAGATATTAGAACTTCTTTTTCATGAGAATACTGAACTTCAGGCAGCAATATTCAGTAGGTTTCTCTGCAAGAGCATACAAAAAACTGGAAATAAAGGTAAAGCAAAATCTATGCCTAGAACTGCTTCTTTTTTTTTTAAAACAAACAAACAATCAAAAACCCTTCAATGCAGTTAAATTAAAAACCTGCATTTTTGCCAGAATCACTGTGCAACGTGTTGCCAAAAATACTGGGAAGTCAGCCTAATTTTCAAATATGGGTATCTTAATAGGATATCCAAATTGCACATTTGGGTACTTACATGGACACTTAGACGTGTAAATGCCCACTCTGTGGATCTAAGTGCTGATTTGAGCATTCATGTCTTAGATTTAGACATCCCATTAAAACATCTATATTTGATATTGGACCCATAGTGAGTATGTGTATTATTAATGTTCAAATAGAGCAGGAGCATAGGAGCCAACTGTGCATTTTATGTAATACTGAGTTGCCAAATATATTTCTGCTGCATACACATTGGATATGATAAAACAACACTGAGGTCCCCCATGAATGTACAGGCATGTACATTGAACATACCTTGGATAGAGAGAACTTGAAATGCCTGCACTGTAAAAGAAAAAGAATTTTCAGGGTACGCTTTTATTTCTAAATACATGCACTATAACAGTGTTAGGAATATAAATATAGAAATAAACATTGAACCTTATTTTGCTGTGCATAGTCCTACCAGAGAGAAAGGTCACTTACTGTAATAAAGATGTTCATGGTTTAAGCAGCAGTGGCCCAGTATATTGGATATTAAGCATTCCAGACATACCAGACATTTAGCCTCCTTGGGTCAGGAATTCATCTCTCCACCAAGTTTTTTCATGCCTTCCCTTCTTGCTCATTGAACAATCTTCTTTCATGTTTCTGTGGGGCTTTCCAAGCATTATTGCATGTACTCGAGCTTAAATGTAATCTTCTGGTTTATAAGCACTTCAGGCATGAAAAAACCCCATGATTAGGCAGGAAAAGAGTAACAATCAACCCAACCTGCCATGGAACTCCTCTGAGGGCATTGTAAAAACCTATGTCTTTGGCTGTTATTCTCAACGTGCAGAAGTGTTAGGTGTCAAACTTGAACGGGGAGTGAAAGTACCAAAATGCTGTGACAGACTTAAATGGGCTTTTTAAAAGAACAACTGTCAAACAAAAATGAAGCCTTATTTGCAGAAGGACTGGACTCGATGAAGTAGGAACCTGAAAGTTCTTGTGCAGAGATCCAGGACCTGTATTTCTAAGAAAGCCCTGATGCACACAGACCCTTGAACCAGGTGGCTTATGGTCCCTTTGCATGGCAGCCCTGCCTGGGGATGGAGAAAATTGGTGGCTCCTTGTCAGCTACTGGGTCCCAAAAGTGAAGCTGAGAAGAATCACATCAGCATTGTTTAGAGAAGGTGCAGGAATCCTCCAAATGGCTTTCTCTTTATCTGGAATGGTAATGGGAAGGTAGCACTGTATCAGGCTTTTCCTGAGGATGTTGATTGCAGGTACAACTTCCATGATCAACGGCTTCCTGGGCTCTGGATTTTGCAGAGTTGGAGTAAGATCTAAGGTATGCATCAGATATGAAAAAACAGTTAGCTGTTCATGGAAAGAAGCATGGAGAATGAAAGCATAAGGAAGGGTGTAGGAAAACATGTGGGTCTTGGCATTACTTAGGTAAAAGGCAAAATGGCAGTCTGAAGCAAACTGGAAGCAAGCATACAAGATAAGTAAACCAACCTTTTTCCCCCCTATAAAAAGACCTTATTTTAGTCAAACTCAGCTCAAATTACAACAGAGTGAAATAATTTTAACATATTCAAGTTACAATTATCTTAAACAATCATGCAAGTATAAATTGAATTAACACTCCAGTATTTGAATTAATGAACTCTAACTATGCGTGATTTTTAGACCATTCAGTTTATGGTAACTGGGAATAAACAATGAATTTTAATATTTTCAAATACACAAGAGGTTGCCTAAAATACACTACAACTAATTTCAGGCATTTTTTTTTTTTTAAAGTTGGCAGTTAGCTTTCCTCTTCTTCATAGCCTGCAGGATATTTTAATGCCATTAGTTGCCATGGTAAAATGTATTGCAAAGCCACATTCAGTTCTGGTGCAAATGAATACAATTTTTGAATTGTTTTGCTTGTATATTTTGTATATTTTGTCACTGAAGAAATTGTCATCACTCATTGTGCATAAAGGGAACTCAATGGTGAATAGTATTTTTGATTATAAAACTTTTAAATTGGCTTGAGAAACACTGATTTAACAAGTAGCAGCTGCTGCTGAAGAAACATGTTATATCAATAAAAATAGATTAACTTTACATTACACTTCCAAGCTGATCAAAAGTTAAAGCATGTTATTAAGGGCATTGTCCAAATGACTCTAAGACAAACAGGCTTGGGGCATTGACCACCTCTCTAGGAAGCCTGTTGCGGTGTTTGTCCACCCTCTTGGTAAAGAAACATTCCCTAATCCTAGTCTGAAAATAAAATATTTCATTATGAATGGTGTGAATTTTGCTACTCTTAGGGAGGTTGAAAAGATTCATGGCACAAGAATTTTACTTAAATACTATCTGCAAGACAAACCAAGCCCTCAGGACACTCACCTGAGTTGGAAGAGACCTATATTGAGGTTCTCCACTCCACAGGTACTGTCTGAAAATTTTCTGCTTTGAATATCTTGTGAAATACTCAATAGCTAAAAAAGACAGTACCAGGCTGGCTTTAAAACTTGTGGGCAAAACCCCTCTGAAAGAAGTGAGGCTGCCATGTTCCAGTCCTTGAAACAATGCATTCTTTTATTTAATAGGGTGAAAAGTAAAACATCTTTTCTGTTTTCTGCTTGGCACCACAATATACAAGTAATTCTTAGACCATGAATCCAAGATTTTAAAAATTTAAGAAATGTGAATATGAACTGTTCTGACATAGGAATGTGGGGTTGTGTTTGCTTTTGGTAGAAACTGTTAATTAAATGAGACTCTCATCTGTGTGTGGCTCAGACCCAGAAAAATGATAAATTCCTTTTTTCCAAAATATAAATAAATTACCCTGTTCTATTTGTATCTTACAGGTTAGGAATTGCCAATATCTTCTCTAAATGTGATAAACTGTCTAATAATAGAATTCAGTTAAATACAGTTCATTCTTTCTGTGCTTGTCTTTCTTGAAATAGAGATGATCTGCTCCCTGTTTCCTGACTGCTGTAGATGAGTTATTGTTGCTACAAGATTTGCATTTTTTATAGTAGGATTACTGCAGTTCTGAACTACAAGTGGTGTAAAAAAAATAGATTGCAATCAGGTTTCAATCTGAAAATGTTCAATGGATTAAGTATTTTCCAAACCAATCCAAGTTTTATGAGGATTTTGTTGTTGGTTTTTTGGTCTTTGACATTACATTAAATGCCTGGTTTCTGTGTTCATCTCTGAAAGACAGAGATTGTGAACAGTTTTCGTTGAACAGAAAATAATGTCTGTGAACTTGATCATCTCTATATCACTTTTTTACATCATCCACTGCAACTGAAAATGTACTGCAATTAGCACACAATCTAATCTGATGCTGCAAGGAATCTTACAGGATATTAAACTCAGTTAAAGAGGGGGAAACATCTTTTTAAAACTTCTAGAGAGTTTATAAAAACTTGGCAAATCCTTTGAAATGTCAGTTGTCCGGCTTAATGCTGCATGAACAACCAAGGTTGCATAAGTGATAAAACTTGATGAATATTAATCCGAGTCAAGCACTATGCATGGAAGCCTCTTTTTTCCACCTGAGACTTTTTCAGTGAAATACTTCATTATAATGAAAAATTAATGCTTTTAAAGATGAATCTGTGGGAACATAGAAGGGGAGATATACTTTTATTGCAAACTGGTCTGTTTATAAAGCATGTTGTTAGTGAGGCAGTAGCTTGAGTCTACAGCATATTCAGACACCATCAATCAGTAATTAATTATTAGGCACTTTTCACCTTAACTTTCAGATTATTTTTTCTTTCTTTTGAGTCATAAAATTGGCAAAGCATCCTGTTTACTCACATTTTATCAACAGATCTGGATTTCAGAAGGCAACTTCTCACCTCTATTTTTATCTTTCACAGGGCATTGGTTCCTTCTGGGCAATGGGATCCACAGCTTCGCCAATTGAAATCTTTCCTGGATGGTTGTACTTCTATTCTTCTGTGGTTGATCTTCAGCACCATATGAAAAAAAAAGAAAAGTTATTAACCTTGTGGTAATCACATTTTGTTCCCAGATGTCTTCCACATATTACCTTTGGCTGAATTTTAAATTTTGATCACATTTTGGCAAGATAATATTAATTGATTGCAGTCTATTTAATAAGCTACCGGAGACAATTTTACTCCTTCAACTAATTTCATTATTACATGAATTATTTAATAGAAGCTATATCTTCTGTTGATTTACAGCAATTCTGCTATATTGACATTTTTCTGATCCTTAAATGCTCTGTCTTGATACTCAAAGTTCTTTAAAGATAGTGTATTTGTATGGAACATACCATGTAAACCTGTGTGCACATATAGAGGATTGTTACCTTCAGATCTTTTCAGTCTGAGACTGAGGTTATGCCAGAACCATTTCTATGTTTAGGGAACTTTGATCATTCCTTTACCTAGCGCAAAGAGCGATTTTTTTTTCCCATGTTTTTATTTGTGTTTGAAAGTTTTGCAGTCCTTGTATTGGTGAAGTATATGATCTTTTAATATTGGGGGGG
>NW_010260645.1:30929-41879 GCF_000690775.1 Eurypyga helias
ACAGCTGTATGTTACACTGTCCCCAGAATGATATAAGTGGTCATTTGCAAGCATAACGTGTTTTTCCATGCTGTGACACTGTCTTACAACAGCTAAATAAGCAGACAGGTCCAAAAACCTAGACAGCTGCAGAAGGATACGAAGACCTCTTTCAAAAACTAACACGAGCTGCTATGTCAAGTCTTTACAGTGCTGAAAGTCTATGCAAGGCAGAGAAAGATGATACTTTAGATATAATTACTGATTTTTCATGATCTACTACAACATTTGGACTTCATACAGATTTGACAATATTACTTCATTTACCTGAAAATAGTGCACTCTTACCCACACCCCTGCTTGATTTCCTATTGCACTTGTTGCATCTAATTTAGCTCCTCTTCCCTTTGCTATAATTATAAGCAGATGGAAAGTGCATTTGTCTCTGCGGATTTGAAACAACACTGTCTATCTTGCTTAACACAGGGAAAAGGCTAAATCAAGAGAGAGAGTAGCACCTGCTGAGTGAAAGTGCACAAAATCAAAACCGACAATTGGGTATCTCTGGCTGATTGAAAGGTCCCAGGGTATGACCTATCATCTTGGATTAGATCAGACCTGGAGACAGTCAGGATTGTCCTGAGTTAAAATCCAGAAAAATACAGTTTCTTTCTTTTTCCCTTCCTCTCTTTTCAAAACTTTTGGCTATGGTCCTTTCCACTGGGAATGACTGTATGCTGCTCTGACTGAAAAGACTCAGAGACCTGGATGATCACCTCAGTAACTAAAGAGACTGGTTACTTTGATTTCCAAGGATGCCTCTCTTGCTAGCCTTAGTGATTACATCACACTTGCTGACTTACTGCTGTGCCATAACGGCCTCACCCAAAAGAATGAGCAGCAGGCTGTTGGTTGGCAGACTGGAAAATAAGAGGAAAAAATTGGGAAAGAAGAGGAAGTGGGTAAAAAAGATTCAAGGAGTAAGGAGAAAACCCAAAGCAGAAGCAAAACTGCAGGTAAAATCCAGAATATTTAACTGAGAGATGGAACATCAAATGAACCGGAATGTGGTTAGATAGACTGTTAGGTGACTGAATGGTCTGTGCCTGTTTTAAACATACCATCTGTCAGTGAGAGAACCCTAGTCAGTGAAAGTCTTGGAGAGGGGAGGAAACATGGCTATGGAACTCCAGGTTGCCTTGAGACACTTCACCAGTCAGTAAGAACTCCTAGTTTTCTATCTTGATTCAACATGCTACAGCACTCCAGATGTGATTTGGATGAGTGCACAGCATGACTAAGTTATATCAGGGCATGGGAGTGAAAATTATACCTCCTTGTGCGAGAAAGGAGGTATAATTTGATTGTTGAAGGGAAATTTCTCAAAGCTGAATTGCGGGAGGTAGTAGCTTTAAAATCTGCTAGAACTGTTTGGAGAAGCCAGTGGTATATTTTAGGAGTCTAAAGTAGCTGTACAAGAGATGCTTTATTGCTTCTTTGGAGACATTTCCTTTGCACTCTACATTTCTATTTCATAGTCTTTGCTAGACAGGACTTGAAAAGAATTGTGAGTAGTTCTTGGCAGTACAGCTGCACTTTGAGGGGGAAAAAAAAAAAGCTTATGAGGTTAAAACTCGAACTTGGGAAAAAGAGTGCGTTTTAGAAGAGGTGTTCCCAATTCTGATCTGAATTGCACCACAGATACATAGCAAACTTATTTATATGTCAGTTCAAGACCTTTAAAACAGAAGCAGTTTCTTCCATAATGCAGAAAACTAAATAGTTTTGTTCCCAGAAAGGAGGTAATAGAATGGTGGAAGAAATGGGATTGCTCATCGGAGGCTTGATAACTAGAATAAGACTGTGATGGGTGGTAGGAAGAGTTAATGACAGAAAGAATAATAGGACAGCATAGAGACTTAAGACAGATTTTTTTTTTTTTTTTTAAGAAAGAATAGAAGACCATTTAGTGTTTTAAAGGGATCTGTAATTTCCTCAACAACTAAGTAAAATATTGCTAATTTTGCTGGATTTTCAGCTGTCCAAATAAGGCACTGGAATTTAAAACCAGCAGAAAGTTATCTAATGTTTTCATAACCAATATTAAGAAAAAAACCCTGAGTTTGCTGGAAGTGGCTGATACCTTGTTATTCTTTTACACCCATTAGCCCTAACAGGCTTCACAGAGCACTGAATTAACACGCTCACTAAAAAGTGGTGCAGTTTTAGCCTCGATGGTTTTTTTTTTTTTCAGTCTGTCTTTCATCTCTACGAGCTGAGGTGCTCTCAGCACAGCTGATCATACTCTTAAAATGCCATTTTTCTTGACCTCTTGAACCTCTCATGATTGCTCTCCTACCTCTCTAATATCTGTCCCTCAAAGAGCTGCCAAAAGGGATTTTTATTCATCCCTTGATTGGTTCTTCCCTCTCTGTTACAGAAAACAAAGATGATTCCCTTGTCTGTCATCTTTTTTTGTGTCCTTGAACTGGTGCTGCCTTAAATTCAGATAGTAAGTCTTTCAGGTCAGAGTCCATCTTTTCACCTGCTCTTGGGCAGGGCCTCACTGACTGTGAGACTGGTCCTTCACTAGGTTTCCTAAGTGCTTTGGCAATGCAATGAATTAACAACAATCATAAGTCTAAGGTCTTTTTCAGTCTATAGGGAAGGGAAAATTAATACAAATGAGTAAATGGTCAGCTGAAAATATGACAACCCTCCCTAGTAAGAAGACAGCAACAAAAAAATGTATTGACTGTGTAATTACAAGTAGAAGCAGGTGAAAATATTGTCTTCAGAATATATTGTAGAATATAACTCTTTATTGACTTCGTCTTAATATACACCTTGGAAGGCTCTAAATGCTTGCTACTCAATTACATTCTCATGATAAAGAAGATGATATGATTTATACCAATCCTTCCAAAAATCCTGCTACTTGTCAGTTGAAATATTTTCAGTTCCACCAAAAAGCAGCATACAGAGATATCCCAAAGTCTTTCAAAAAATGTACCTTCCCCTCTTTTTTGTTTTTAATTTTTTGCTGCTTTCCCTCCCCCAAGGCTCATATAGGGCTGTATCTGAGGAGTTATGTTTACAGGGTGAGGCATTCTGTTTTGCAGATTTTGCTCTACAGGACGTTTTCTGGATCAATGCCTTGCTCAAGAGAGTTTGTGTGCATACCTACAAAGTCATGTCCTGTCTACTGCAGCAATACGGATGCTGAACAGACTACACAAATGAAAGAACTGCAAGCCTCAAGTACAAATGAAGGTTCACTGTAGTTGGAGCACCCTGATGCTGGAAACAGGTTACCAGATCAGTCATGCAACTGAATGTGCCACCTTTCCTCTAAGAAAATATCACTGTAGAATTAGACTTGTGAATCCTTGACTGACAGAAAAAAGTATGAGCCAAGACGATTAATTAAGTAGTCGATATCAAACTCATTCCAAATGTTTGCAATAAGCAATATGACTGAGTGTGTAGAGGCAGCATTGCATTTCAACCCCAGATACTTATCAATACTGGTAGAAAGCACTCCAAGAAATTGGATGTTGTACGTAGTGGATCGTTTCAGCAGTGATTCATCAAATGCTATCACATATATCTGACAGAACTCAAAACTGGCAAATGTTCTAATGGAACATAATAACAACGATGAGTCGTACATTTGTAGCACTTACTAAAAAGAATTCCAGGATTGACAAATTGGAGTGGCAATGTTGGCAGACTTGAAATGAAGCATTTGTACAGTATATACAGTACTTGGAGATGTGGAATAGATTCTAGTATGAAATGCAGAGAGGTTTCTTAACATCTTTCTGAAGTTTCATGCCAAGATGGTGCCTGATTTTTATCCTGTCACTCATGAAACTCTTTGCATCTGTTGTTTCAACATGTGAACAGTGACCCAGTTCAAGCTGCTGCTAAAATTTGAGTACTAATTAATAAGGGGGAGGCTGGCTGATGGATAATTAAGAGCAGAGTAAGAAATTCTGGATAATCTATCTGTAAAACTGCACTTGAAATAAAGAGGTAGAGTGATTTAAGAAAAATACCACCATTTTGAAATGAGATATTTAGGGAGAAGTAGTTGCAGAGAGTATCACATATTTCCATCAGCATGGAAGGCTTCAACCTTCATCCCAGCTGCTGGCCTGGCCTTGCACTTGACTGAGAGTTGCATCTCCTGGCTCAAGAGCACATAACCAAAAAGCAAGTTTTAAAGGGCTGTAGCTCATCAGTGCTACTTACGGTTGCAGGTCTACAACAGGTGTAACTGCTAATCTGTCTCTTCACATGCACACCCTTACTGTGGAAGTAACATGGAGGAGCCCTTACAGCAGTATGCCTGGAGCCCTCAGCGGAACATTATGCCTGTACTCCAAGAAAGTCCCCTTTCAACACGAAGAATTGCATGAGACAGTCCTGCATCATTTCTATGTGTGCCTTTTGACTGGTTTATGAACAATTTTTAAACCATATAAGAGTTTGCAGTCTTTGTGTTCTAATTAAGGTGGCCACACACCCATCTGGAACCAGTATTAAATCTGTTTGTCCAATACATTTGTCATTTATTTCTCTGTGAGGTCTTCCAAGAAGGCACTTACATTCTGTTGTGCTAATCCATTGTCCTTTGCCATCTTGTGCCTATTATAAATTCTTCTTAGAAATTGTTATCTGTTTTTTACCTTCTCTTTTCTTATTTCTGTATGGCTGAACATAATAGGGCAGTAATCCAGATCAGAGCTTTCCACAAAATAAACAGTCTTGTATGGGGTTTTTTTGTACAGAAAATATTTTGTAATTTTGTATGTCCCTGGAGATTTTTTATCTACTGTTTACTTCACTTTAAAATTGTTTCGCCAATAGCATTGTCTGATATTTTTTAACAGTTGAAGGTGATAAAGTTAAGTGGAAAAACTGTAGCTATACACACACACAAATTAGTTTACACTCACCCAGGTTTTGTTTGGCATGTAAAATCATGTTGAGTAATGATTTTATTCAAAGGTGCTCACCACAACTAAACTACCAGCCACAAATCTCTAGGAAATAATCCCAAGCATTTTTTGAGTAATAACCACTCGTGTACACTGCTATACAGTTGCTGAAACACATGAAGGCACGGTTATCAGAAGGGACTAAAGGGGCTCTGGGGTTATGAGCAAATCAGCCGTTTTTATTTGGCCGTGTGGTACTAGGACAAGCACAGTGCCGGGAAGCGAGTTATTCTGAGAAACAGCCCTACGTACTGCAACAGCTGCTTCTTAAACCATTGTTACTGCTTCTTTCATAGATCTCAGGTCTTAAAGAAGGAAAACAATATTTGAACACATTCCTCATAAATCTTCCAATTAAACTCAGCAATTCCATTTATGGCATATGCCTTGATCAGTGTCACACACAAACACACATACACTGTTATACATACCTGATAAAAATGAATTTCAGGAGTGAAAGAAATGACGATGTTGTCAGAGATAAAGGTATTATACACCTGGACAGGATGACTGGCTATGTACTTTCATTTCCTTACTTCCTCCTAAGTCCTAGCACTCCATTTTAAAACTACACTTTCAACTAAGATGCCTTAATGGTCATTAAATATTGAATCCATTCTACAAGGTGGATAGTTTCTCCTCCTGCAGAGGATGAGATCTGGAAGAGCTAATTCTGCCAGTCACAATGTGATCTTCCTCAGTCATTCTTGCAATCTTCCATCATGGAAATACATAATTTTGCATTTGAGTAACTAATCCCCTGAAAGTGAGTGAAAAATTATTTTTTTATTCTATTTATCTGAGGAAAATATAATTGTTACTTCACCTCAACTTTTTCAGGGTAAGTACTATGGCTTTCTTTTGTGCAGCCTACTGCTTGTTATTGGGTCAAGGCAGCTAGGCAATATTTTGGCTGGGTGCTGGGGAAATACATAATTTTGCATTTGAGTAACTAATCCCCTGAAAGTGAGTGAAAAATTATTTTTTTATTCTATTTATCTGAGGAAAATATAATTGTTACTTCACCTCAACTTTTTCAGGGTAAGTACTATGGCTTTCTTTTGTGCAGCCTACTGCTTGTTATTGGGTCAAGGCAGCTAGGCAATATTTTGGCTGGGTGCTGGGCTCAGCTGCCTTCTCAGAGAGGGAAAGAAGTCCCACTTATCTGAGAGGCACAGACTCTGGTTTGCATAAGAGGCTGGATTTTCTCTCTAGTGACAGGCAGAGGCTCCTGGGTCATCACTCTCTCTGTAACCTTGCCACAGCCGACCAGCAGAGACTTGACCTGCAGCAGCATGCTGCTGAGCTCGAGGTTCAATGGACCCTACAGTGAGGCCAGGAGGGGAGCCCACCTGGAGCCTTCTGCTGCTCATAGCCTGCAGAAGTACAGTGGGAGAAGGGGTTCCTTCTGAGCTCCTCTTCCACACACGCTGCATGAACCGCCCTCCAAAGAGTGGCAAAGTCCTCACAACATGATACTTCAGTGTCCTGACTCATTGCTAGCAGCTCTGGCCAGTGATGTCTTGTACGTATCAAAATAAATACTCTTTCCAAGTTTTGAGTAGACGTGCAGCACAAAAACATCACCTTTCCAGTGCTGGGAGGGTTTCCATTTTCTTGTCCCTTCCCTGAGCAACAAGATTAGAGCCCAAAGAACATAATTCACTTTATTTATGCTTCTGTGACTCAGGAGTAACTCCATTCCAGCCAACAGAGGATAAAAACTGTGAGCATCGATTCCTGAAACACTTAAAAGGTTTGGCAAAAGAAAAAAATCTGCAAATAACACTGGTTTTGAAACAGGATGGGTTTTTTGCAATGGAAATAAATGAAAAATTCAATTATTTGCACAAATCTTGTAAACATTCCATTTGAAACAAAGACCGTCCAGTATTTACAGTATTGACAGATATGTGAAATGGCTTATTTTGGCCCATACTTCAATATTATATTTTTATTTTGTACTTCATCTTGGAAATTAGAGATCTTGATATGTGTTGGGTGAAAGATGATATCCTTTTTCAAAATACTTTATAACCTAAAAAGAAAGATAATACTGTTTGGGAACTCTTTTCACTTTTTTCTAATATTTTGATTTTTAGACTGCCTAAACACTGCTGTCACATATTTATGCATCTGACTGAAAGGCGCTGATGATACAAAGCAGCAAATCTTAAAAGGCTAGAAAAAGAAGTTTTTGCAACAGTTCCATTCTAGCAGCCTACAACAGGATGGGCTGGAGGGTTAGGGTAACAGCAAAATATTTTGAAAAATATACACTTGCATTCATTTCAAATAACCATAATTACCTAAGTTTATAATGACATGTAATCAAAATATGATTTGGGAGAGATGTCTTTGCCACTGTAAAATCCTTTTCTCACTGAAAAACATAATAATAATAACCACATTTAATGACAATCAAGATACAGCTGGATAATTATTTGATGTGCTCTTTCATAACTATTTCAAGGTGTCAGCACATCTGAATATCATAATTTCCGCGGGAAGTTATTCTGCTTTACCTGCACTGATGTCAAGGTGAAGAGCATAACCTATTGTGCTGGGTATATACATACAAAAGGAGTATGGTTTTGTCCAGCATGTGCTGGAAATGAAAAGGCCTGTAGACTGCTGACAGGTGCTGTTGACAGCATGGTGAGAGCTAAGAGGTTAGAAAGAAGGACTGCAGATGTCTGTCCCTTTAATGTCAGGGTAAAGGAGATATGAAGCACACTATGTAACTGGTGCTGTGTTCTGCCCCAGTCATGACTGTTTGCCTCTCTGCACAGATTTTGTTTATTTCCTAGGTTTTGGGGCACTGGAGAACTTTACAGGCTTTGACATATCCCTGCAAGTCGAGTAACTCACTCTTGAACTACTGTCTCCCACAGAAAGTTATTCTGTTTAAAGATTATTTGGACATAATTTTTGAGGACAACAAGAAACTGTGAAAAGATTCATTAAACCCTCCATGCAGAATATTTCATTGTCATTTGAAACTTCATGGCAACTAGCACAACCTTCCAGCCTCAGAAGTTCAACAACAGCCATGAGAACCAGAGGGGACTGGAGTGAAAGAGGTTGTGTGATCAGTTCTCAAAACTCCTATTAATATTTGAAATCTAGTTACTTTCTCCCATTCTGTTTCCAAGCAGAAGAGCTAATAGTGTTATGTCTTCTTCATTGACTAAGGAGTTGAAGCACCGAATTTTACAGATTTGTCCTACTAGAAGGAACAGTTTCTACTTAGGCATATGGAGGGAACCTCTTCATTCATTTGTTTCCATACAAGATTCTTTTAAGAAATCAGATCTCAGCTTAATGTCATATGAACTCAAACATGGCTTTAGCTAGACAAGGCACAAAAAACTGGAACCACTGCATGCTTTTCAAAATCTGAGCACTGAAGATGGGTTCTTCTCCATATGAGAGGTGCAACCTGACACAGACAAAAACTGTAGCTACTATTTGTTGCCTAATAAGGAACTATTTGTTTACTGCCAGAAAAGTTTTAGCCATTATCAATAAAGGAAAATTCTGGAAACATCCTCTAGGCAGCAACATTCAGGAGCATTAAAAAACTAGAAAGAAATGGATCTCTGGGAGTTGTGCACATCTGTTGAAAACTAGCAGGCAATTTCCACCTCATGCCCCTCTGCAGGAAGCAGAGATGCAGGGACAGCTCCTGCAGACTAGTGTTTAAAAGTGCCTATACAAATATTAAGCACCGTGTCATCCTCCTACCCAGGCAGCATTGTTTGCATGTGGAAGGGACTGGACCAATAGCTCAGGCCTGCCAGGGTAAAGATGTTGCGGAGGTAATCAGCAAGAGCAGCCCTTCCCCGAGCAGACACACACAGCATTTGTTGTTGTAAAGTGGCAGAGCTGTGCATTTTTCCACTTTATCTCTTCTGCAGTGGGCCATTCCCTGGAGACTTCAACCTGCCAGAGTACCTGCTGATGGTACCTGGCCTTTGAAGCCTTACATGCCCTCAAAAGTGTGTGTTCATGTTGTTGCTAAACTTTAAGTATAAAATCTGTATTTTTGTACTGTTGTTTAACCTTTCATACAGGAATACAGCTCCATACTATAATCACCAGAGAGAAAATAAAGTACTTATTCAGCAGTATTAAAATATAGTAACTTCTGAATATTTTATGACAATGCTTTAGGTGTAAAACTGTACCAGAGGCTGCTACTAAATAATTATGTTAAGGAAATGAAAAGAACAAGTAGAATATAGCAGGAGAATGGTACAAATTCAATCATCCTTTACCATCCTCTCCTTTTACATTTTCTTTGTATGACAGAACTCCGTTATTACTTAAAGCTGATTAACATCAGTGTCCATTAGAAGTTAATTGTTATAACCTATAAATACATTTTAAAAGTAAGCTTTCTCTGTATGCCATACATGAAATAATTTGCCACAGCAGGCTGTCTGAAGCAGTAGAGGCAGAACATGACACAGTATGTGGTTGGGTAGATATATAAAAATAGATTTTCCCCTGAAGCTTAAAAATGAGTCAGTTCCCAGACTTTGGTGGCACGTTCTCTGTAGCTGGAAGGGGATGACACAGCATTATCACTATTTATGGCAAATTATTCCATGTCTCTATATGTATCTTGACCTTCTATGTGCTGATCACTTGGACCATTGGAAATTTTACAGGATATTGTTGCTTGACTGAATTTTCCTGCATGTTCTTCAAACTTGTTTGGAAAACATACAGTCAAAATATGTATAATCATTTAAAAGCAAATTAATGTAAAATCAAACCAGAAAAATATGAATATGAGTAGTTGCATTTTAAAATTCTTCCTTTCTTACCTACTATGAAAATTATTTTTTATTAAATGTATCCTTTACCTTCCTCCTCTTCCAAAATGATTTTTGATTGTCTTCTCTTTTTGTGATTCAGCTATTTGCTCTGCTCCTCAGAGATATTTCCTACTCTTGAATCTTTTCTCTTTCTCTGATTTCATGAAGATAGGGAAAAAGAAAGGTTTAAACCTTAATTAGTTTGGCAAGATATTCATACTGAATGCTCTTTATCAGCATGATTTGATTAATAACAAAGTTAATTAACAAAGTATCTTTCTTTTCTTTTATTTTTTTTTTAGAGAAGGTGCCATCATTAACATTCAGAACTAATAGTCAGAGGAACGCAGCAGGACAGTTAGAGCAGGACTGTCCATTGTTGTGTGTTGCTGGAAAAAACTTCACATTGGTATGATCCTCTGTATGTAGGCAGACATTTGATGGTCTCTATTTGATGTGAAAACATCCAAAGTGTGTGATAGATCTTAGGGTTACGCCAGAGGTCAGAAGGTGTGGGGTGAGAAGCTCCATAGCAGTCCAATAGTTGACATGCTCCCTTTTTTACTTACTCTTTTGTGGAGGCATAATGTTTGCTTTCCCCAGTCACACTCATTTCTTCAAGTGCAGAAATAGCTCATTTTAAGCTACCTTATGGAGTTGTACTTTATACAGTAAATCCCCATATCTTTTCAAACCCAAAATGTTCAGCAACCTTAAGAACTGTACTGGTAACAGTAGTTCATGTACCATTTTGACATCTTTACAATAGTCATGTATTCTACTTTATACAAAATAAGACCTGAAACGGCTACTGAGATCTGACCAAAGTGGTGCATCTTTGACCTTTGTATATCTCCCATAAGTTGCCTGAATTGTACAAAAGTGACTCTGAAGATGCTTTCACATGTAGGTAGAATGTTTACCACAATGTGCTAGTAAGTGAATAGTAACTAACGTGTGGTAACGTACCACCATAGAAAAATGTTAGAGTATACCTTTATTGCCTAAATAATGAAGCTTACCTCAACCTGCTAAAACCTACTGACTACATCTGCCTTGCCAACACTGTCATATTGCCCATGTTTACAACCACACAGTTAAAACCCCCACAATTTAATATCTTCATAGAATCATAGAAT
>NW_010260646.1:0-1236 GCF_000690775.1 Eurypyga helias
GTGCCAGGGGTTCGGGACACAGCCAGGGGAGCCGGAGTGTGCCGGAGCATCCGGACAACACCGGGGAAAGCCGGAGCGTGCCGGAGGGTCTGGATACAACCAGCAGGAACTGGAGCGTGCCGGAGGATCCGGACACAACCAGGGGGAGCCAGAGCATGCCAGAGCATCCGGACACAACCTGGGGGAGCTGGAGTGTGCCGGAGGGTCTGGACACAGCTGGGGGGAACCGGAGCGTGACAGAGGGTGCGGATACAGCCGGAGGGAGCCGGAGCTTGCCAGAGCATGCGGACACAGCCGGAGGGAGCCGGAGCTTGCCAGAGGGTCCCCTTGGCATTTCATAACCCCAAAGTGACCCAGGGCCGTGGGGCGGGAAGGAGGGAGCCCGATTCCGTCAGGATGACGCACCTGGGAGACGTAATCTCCGAGGAGTGAGGTCAAACCTGCGTGCGGAACCGCCCCACACCCGGATTCTCCCGCTCACCTGGGCATCGGGATTAATCCCCAGGCTCCGGGCGCCTGCGGCACCGGGAAACGCGGCTTTGCCCAGGGAGTGAGAAGACAAAGGTCACCGGAGGAGGAAATACATCCCGTTCCCTATAAAACCTCCGGAGCGAGCGCTGCCTGGCCCTGCCCGGCCCCTCTCTGCTCCCACGCTCCGGTTTATCCTCCTGGATCCCTCCCCCACGACCCCATAGCACCTCTTCCCCAAAATCCATGGGAAAGACCTCCCCACACCCTGGGAAGGGACCCGCTCCACGTCCCCGATGTCCCTCCAAGACCTGTCTTCACAGAGCATCCCGCTCGCTTCCAAATTCCCATCCTTCAGCTCCATTTCCAGCCCTGCTGATGGAAGTTGCCCCCTTCCCAGTTCCAAAGGGACCCCTCGGGATCAAATCACCACCATAAACCCCCCCAAAACCGGGATTTACACCCCCCGGCCCAGCCCAACTCCCCGCCGGCACCTGAGCTCGCCCAGACTTGGGAATATCCATGGAAAAGCCCCCAAACCGGGCTGCTCCCCTCTCCCTCCTCCGCCAACGGATAAATTCTCCCTCCCGGAGGCTTCAGCACCTCCCTGACTTCCCAACCTCCGCCTTGATCCGGAGCTGTTCCCGCTCGGCCCAAACGCCGGGGTTCAGCCCGCTTCGGGGTCTCCGAAGCATTTTCCAGTGCGTATTCCCTATCCCACAGGAGACGGGGGCCTGAGGCCGGTCACGGATCTCCCACCGAACTCCG
>NW_010260647.1:0-2260 GCF_000690775.1 Eurypyga helias
GAGGATTTCAAAAATCTGAAAATTTGCAAAAGATCTTCTCCTCCGGGCAGGCGAAGCCTTCACGATCCTTGAATCCCCGCAGATGTACAAAGGATAATAAAAAATAATAACAATAATAAAAAATCGGCGGCAGTGGTTGCTTTTCTCAAAACGATCAAAAATATTCTTTAAAATACGTGTATTTATACATACATAGGAAAAGGGGAGTGGGGGGTGGCCACAGGTCTGTAAGCAGGGGTAGAAAAGCTTATTTGCTGCTTATGGCTTGTGATGTGATTGATGGAGTGGAGGGGTGGGAGAGAGACAGAGGGGGAAAAAAAAAAAAGTCTCAGCTTGTTGTTGAAACCCTCTTCGTGTGTAGTGAGAGGCAGTGAAATGTCTGATTGCACCGCGGGGTTGTTGGTTTTCAGGGAGTGTTTTGCTGCATTTAGAGATCTAATCTTGCATTGCTTGCGGCGGAGAGCTGCATCTCGCTGCCATCGGTATTTCCCCCCTCTCTGTCTCGTACACCCTCACTGTTTCCTTCCCGAATAGGAAGGCGAGGGAAGGAGGATTGCAGGGCAAGAGGGGAAAACAAAACACACAGCAGCAAAAACTAGTGTCCGGATTTGTAGTTTCCTTTCTCTCCCTCTACTACCAGCCTCACACTCGCCCTTTTGTGGGGAAAAAAATTAAAGAAACCCATCAGCTGACCGCCGTCATTAACAGTAAAAATGTATTTTGAGCGAAATCACAGTCAGTGCTCCATCAGATGCACACTTGGGTTTCTTTAAGACAGGCCAGTAGCCGCCGCCACCACCTCCACATCCTTTCTCTCTGTGTGTCTATGCGTGTGTGCGTATGCGTGTCTGAGGAGCTGCACTTTTCTCTATGCAGTTTAATTCCAGTTTGCTTTCCTCTCCAGCCAAGAGGAAATCAACAGGCAACCCAGGGCTGGACGCATAGATTTTTTTTTTTTTTTTTTAAAGAGAGCAAGAGAGAGGGAGAGAAAGGAAGGGGGAGGGGGGGGGGAAGAAAGAAAGAAAAGCAACCACACACACACACACACTCTTAGTCTCTCGCTAAAAGGGAAACAGTCTCTGTATTCACAGGGCTGCGCTGTCAAGTGCCTCTCTTTTCTTTCTATTCAGCATCTCCTTCCAATGACACTGCCGCCTAGTCCTCTTCATTTAAGGGAGGGGAGAAGGAGAAAAACAATCCTGGCGATGAATAAAGTGGGAGATCTTTTAATCGACTAAATCGCTTATGTTAAAACCTATGCAGTTCCGCGATTGGTGTGATGCATTTTTTGCAGTCCTTTCAAGCTTTAACAGTCTCTCTGGGCATCTCGGTACAGGGGGAAAGAGCGGCGGCAACGCCAGATGCGTTCCCCCTCTCTGATGTACCTTTCCCAGCGATACGGTGTATAGGTAAATATTGGGGAAGGGTAACTCAATTTTAATTCAGGTTCTTTTAACAACCAGAAATAAATGAATAGCACATCCAGAAATGCAGGTGTTTCAACCTGCTGGATGAGTCAGATCCAGCGGAACAAATTACATTCCCTATCGCCCCATGTTCCTCCCTTCACAGACATTAGTTGCAGTTTCTAACGCTTCTCTGACTCACTCTATAGACAGGAAAAAAAGATTTTTTTTTTTTTTTGGGGGGAGGGGGGGAAGGAGAGGGGAGGGAGAGGAGGGAGTCAAAAAAAAAAAAAAAGAGAGAAAGGGTGTCGGATCCAGCTACACTTTTACTATACCTCTTTCTCCGGGAGACTGAGGATCAGGAAAACAAGGCTGTTATCCACTCACTGGCACAGAGGCGCGTCTGTCTCCTGCTTTGCTGAGTGTTTTTAACCACCTTTCCTCAGTGTTATGTGTGAAATAAATCAGAGATCTTTCTTATTAAAAGAGAAAAAAAATTAACAACAAAAACATAGATTCCCAATACATAGCTCTCAGATCTAGTTCCGAGTCTCAGTTCTGCACTGCTTTTTCTCCTTTATTTGAGTCCGGACCCAAAGTACACAGTTAATTCTGCAACCTGTGGTAGAGAGGCTTTCAAAAGAAAAAGAAAAAAATATTCTTCTCTGCCTCATTGGTGGGTGGCCCCTTTCAAACAGACGGTCGCCAGTCTTAGCCAGACAGCACGCGAAACGAACGCCGATCCCCGATAAACCAGATCCATTTCACCAGCCGCCCGCAGGTAAGTGGAGAATTCAGCGAAAATTCAACAGTTGGAGCCGCTCTCTGCCTCTCTCTCTCTCTCGCTCCACTCC
>NW_010260648.1:0-7112 GCF_000690775.1 Eurypyga helias
CACAGCCTTTCCCTCATCCACCAAAGGGAATAGGAGAAATAAATCTGTATGAAACTGGCCTTCTGCATTCCCTCCTCATTCACAGGAATGTAAGCTGCAGAGTTTACTCTGAGGATTAGCGCAGTTTAGCCTTTGCAGATGATGATCTCAAAAAACAAAGCTATTGAAGACGGAGAGCAGGGAAGGTCAGATATCGGTCCTTTCTCTTCACCTCCACTGTACTAGAAAAGAAGCACAAGCCTGTGACTCCTCTGTAACTAGTTTTCCTTCCTCTTGGGTTAGATTTTCAACCTGGCCTCCATTTTCCCTCAAAAGTATTTCATCGCAGCTTTTTTCCAGCGCACTGAGCCAGATGTGCCTGAAAGAAATGTCACTTTGTGAAAACAGAAATGATATGCACGAAAAACCCCTCGCATAACGTCAGCTCGTGTGGGAAGCCAGTGCAATGCAGCAGCGGGCCCTCTCTGATTGTGAACAAAAAAAGTAGCCTCCAAACCATCCCCTCTATTTCTTGGCTCCTTTAGGACAGGACTGACACAGCATTTGCTCTGTATTAACCAGCTCCTCTCCAGGGCTAACTGGTTAAACCCATATTGCCCTCGGGCAGTCGATCTGTGTTCCTAGGATTGGTGAGCATAACAAGCATCACTGGCTGCATGTGGGAAAATGCTGAAAACAGATGTAAATTTTATTGTGGACTATCTCAAACTTCCACTCAGGCAATTTTGAGTCATAAATTCTTAGGAAATTGGGTTTCCTTCTGGGCTGGAAATACCCTCAGAACAGTCCCTCGTGGCATATTCTGGCACATTTGCTTCCCATACTGCCTTTTTCTTCAGATGATCCATCAACACAGTTACAACAGAAAGGATGGGCAGGGGAGACTAAATATGTGATGTTCCCCTTTTTAGGCTAATACAACAGAGAGAAGCAGGTATCTGCAGAGCCAAAGCCATGAGCAATGAGAGCCTAAGGCAGAGGGCCAGCACTCCCCATGGAAGGCTGCAGCAGGCTTGGATCTCCTATGGATCAGGCACAATGCGGGACCAACGAGACCTAGTTGCCACTGGGGTCTCTAAAACTGCTGACAGATGAGATGGATAGCAGCTCGAGCTAGCATGTCCTTAGGCACCGCTGTCCCTCCGGAGATATGCAGAGAAAGATGGCAAGGAAAATCACGTGGAGGGGAGTGTCTTGGCGGGAGATCTGCTACTTTACCTCCCCCTCCTGACCTCCAAATTTTGTTCACTGGCAGGGTAGGGTAAGTCAGCAATTTGGATCTGCTTGTTTCTTCCAAGAAACAAGGGGAAGGGGATCCCTGAGGGTTGTTACTGATACGGTCCCTCTCGCTCCCCTGTCAGCCCTGCAGCACCTCATCCCCTAGCCAAATTCAGCAGCGAGAAGCCAGCAGGCTGCTGCAGCCAGAGCCTCCTCTCTCCAGCGAGAGCTGGGGCCTGACAGCCCAGCAAAATGACCCACTTCTTGCAGACTCAGACAAAAAAGCTCCACTTAGGCCCCAGGAAAGTGTCTCTAATAAGGCCATCCGTTAGCCGTGTCGCCCGGACCCATCTCAGCTATCCTTCATCCCTGCCCTCCCTCCCTGCAGCCAGCCATTAATGCAGTCAGCACGGAGGAGAATGAAGCCGTCGGGTTCAGTAAATATTACCGAGCTCCACACGAGGAGCACAAGATCATTACTTAGACTCCCAGGTCCTGGGTAAGTTTTGATCACACCAATTTAGCAAAGGGAGGTAAAAGAAAACAACTGTCTAGTGTCTGGCTGCCACACCTACATGTGTCCTGGTCTGGGAAATCCCAAATTCCTCTGGATCAGCATGCCTGAGAGACCGGGAGCACGGCTGGCAAACTCCAGTACCAGTGGCCTGGCGGGGGACAGCCCTGGACTGGCTCCCACCAAAGGGCACTTGGAATACAGCTGGCCAAAACTCACCCTCGCTCGGCCACTGAAGTCAGTTGTTCCAAAGCTTTTGCATCTCGTGGCTCTGGGGAGGAAACGTCTTTTCTTCCCCTGAAACTCGGCTCTCCAGGTTCCTCACGTATGTCTGTACTACACCCCTCCATATCAGAAATCACACAACGCTGCTTTGCAGCTTGAGCTCTTCCAATAACCCCTACTCCACAACAACACACGCTTCTCCAAACCACCCACCCCCTGCTTTCGCATCTTCCCCGCATTTGTCCCAGATGACTTCCCTGCCATCTCATCTTGCCCTTGCCCCACAACAAGCTCTCCCTCCGTACAACGACACGTCTTGGCTCAGGAGTCAGCTCCTGCTGCATACAGCAGCACATCTGCTAGCTCAGAGGTATCTGCTGCTCAGCCCTCAACCTCTCCCTGGCTCTGGGCTGTTTGTCGGTCCCTCTCCCTGTTGCTCTGCTCTTGGCTCTTTGACTGGAGGGTCTAATATATTCATTTACCCACTGTTGTTAATTGTTTTGCTCTGTAAGCACTTGAGGTACAATTTGGGGGAAAGTCGTCAAGAAAATAAAGTTGTGCTACAAGGTATTTCGAGAGAAAGAGAGGCGAGCAGGTCTCATGGGAGCTGGGTATGAATTTGCCTTGCACATCCCCGCAGGCACAGAAAAGTGCAGGCTGATAAATCCCTTTTATTACCTGCGCTGGTATCTGAAGGAAGAGGAGGATTTTTAAAGTCTGGCCAGTCCCCAAAGTGTCAAATCCAAGGGCGACACTCGAAATTCAGTGGTGACAGAGCAAGACAGAGACAGAGAACAGTGACCATGTGTCATCAAGCCCAGAGTATGTGCCAAAGCCAGAGAGACAACACATCAAAATAGCTCATGGAGCTCAATATAATTAAAGAGTCACTAACATCTCATGGAGCACTCGGGGGGGGGGGGGGGGAAAAACCTGCTCGTCACAAACGGATGGCACGAATGCTGAGGCAGCAGCATGAAGCTTAGTTCCTCCCACGCCGAGCAGAGCTCTGCATCCTCAAAATGCAGCTCTGTTCGGAAATGTGACTATGCAAGAACGCCGGGGTTTCTGCACACTCAATCTCTCCCCTGGGCTGCTCAAGGAGAGCACTGTTCACTTGCTTGACTAAAATAAGCATTCCCTACTTTTTTTCCTCCTGACATTCCTGAAGGAGCCAGCACAGCTCTAGCCATGGGAACTGCTTTGCCAGCAGTCCCAGCGTTAGGAAAGCTCTACCTAACTACAGGTTAGGTGGGCTGCAGCACCACTGTAAAGAGCCCAGCCTGCCTCTCAGGTTTAATTATCTCCCAACCTGGCTTTGGTTGGGAGAAAGAGCTGAGAGACAGGTTGGGCAGAGGCAAAACCCAAAAACAGGCAGTCCCCTCGGAGAGGGCTCCCAGGGATCAGGTAAAACCATGCGAAGGTGCATTGTGCTAATGGGCTTGTACCATGCAGAAAGGGCTGGGACACAGCCCTCCTCCTCCTCGCGAGGGCAAGCAGCACGTTCTCTCCTCTTGCCCCACCACCTAGCCTGCTGCCTCCTCCTTGAGGATTACCCTGTCTCCTTGGCTGATAACACAGATCTTCCTTTTATCAGCCAGCAGACCCGAGGAAAAAAGGCAGCGGGGAAAGAGCATTTAATTTAACCCTCTGATAAGGGAAAACAAAATCCTTGGTCCATCTAGGAGCACCTGCTCTTTCCTCAGATGCACCTATGACAACATCTTAAGGTCAGACTGTAAATCATGTAAAACATCTTTATCTCCTCAAACTGGTCTTTCTCCCTTTTCCTTTTCTTCTTTCATTTTTACAAGCCAGGGTATCTGAGGACATTGTACTCCAGCGTTGCAACTTTCCTACGTGAGCGGGGAGATGCTTCTTCCAGTCAGGTGAAACACCCAGCCCCTCCACGCTGCAGGAAGGGCATCCCACAGCAGACCTGTTACCTGCTGGGACCCTGCCCAGGCACCAGCCTACCTGAGGCTCATGGCCTACGTGGTCTCCTTTCCTGGGAAGGTCAATTAGATTGTCTTAGCAGCAGTGGAGGATTTGTGTCATGGCGTGAGCGTGAAGAACTAAGGAAATAAGTATGCCAACATATCCCAGCTTTGGTTTGTAAAACTGACTCCCAGTCTGACTCAGCTTAGCTACCCTTTACCCTATCATCCACCAGAAACTCCCCATGTTAACTTACTGAGGCCTGAATTCCTTCAGTGGAAAGTCGTTGGGATATCTCTGCAGCCTCTAGAAATGCTAACCTGCACCAAAACCAGTGCTGACCTGTCCTTGCGGTCAGCACCTAGGGACTGCTTGCAACAAAGCATAACTGAAGACTATTTCTCATCTAATTTAAACTGCAGTAGCCAAAACACATGAGATTGGAGCAATCCAATGCAAACAGGCTCAGAAGTGCATACTTCTCATGACGGAATATTGGTGTCTGCCCGTCTACTCATGACGGAATATTGATGTCTGCCCATGCCCTGCTATCCTCCTACAGATAGGAAAAAAACCCACCCCTGGTGTCACCCCTGGACAAGTCCTGACAGGATTTTGGCTGCAGTGACCCAGTTGCTTTTGCTGCTGTTAGTTGGGATGTGAGGTAGTGGGATGGGAAACTGTCAACAGACTCCGTAGATAACCTGTAGAAAGCCTCTCCACCGCTCTCATCCGACATGGTTTAATTTTTAATTCAGCAAAGCAGTGACAAGGACGTAGGCTGCCAAGGCCAGTCAGCAGCGCAAATTGGCCAGGACAGGCTGAATTGATCTACAAGGAGGAAATGAAGACACAGCAGAAACTTCGGGCTATAGGTAGCAATGGGACAGGCTGTGGAGGGGGAAGAGAGAGAGAAACATGGTGAGGGAAACAGAGAGAAGCAGAGCAAGGACAACACCACAGGAGAGAAACTGTTGGAATTTGGACAGCCACAGGAGCTTAGTGCCCAGTACCTTCTACCCAAAGAACACCGGCTGGCCCTGCCTATATGGTACATGGACTATACGGATTTCACTGCTGGTGCCTGACATCCATGATTCCTGTGTCAGAAGCTGTAGCGTGGTAACACAGCCAGCTGCCCAAAGATGGCCTGTCACTGCACTTCAGTCAGTCCGCAGAGAGTAGCAGGGGATGCTCAACTCCAAGCTCCAGCTTTCTTAGCCAGAGGTAGAAATGTTACCACCCATCCAATTCCCTGGCGTTTTTCTATCCTTCCCAAGCCAAGCCTGATGAGTGAAAGCACAGCTACGCAACTATAAATACAGGCAAGATGGTCGACAAGGTTAGTTAGAGGGGTTTGCTATCACTACAAGCGTTAGCATTTATTATCAGTAGGCTTAAGACCTAAATTGAGAGGGAAATGAGGAAGGTGGCCCCAGCCTAACTGAATGCCCTGCTCACACACAGGCTGAGAGCGCGTTTGTCCCAGTGACAAGAGCAGATTTTTCAGAATGAAAGTTCATATATTGTAAAAAACCGTGAACAAGCACAAAAAGTGTCCAAACACCTCTCACAGCCACTTGGGCCAGCTGCTGAGAACCCTTAATGAGTATGCTGTCTGACGCTTCAATTATTCAACAAGTAGTACACTTCTTAATTGGCATTTTCCAGTGGTAGCTGTAAATATAGCCCTTTTTGCCAATTCACTTCAACACTGTTCTGTAGAGTGTTGAAAAATTCCAAAATTTGCCAAATTGTTTCTAGCAAATCACTCCAGAGAACACTGAAAGTTTCCAGAACTGCAGGAAAAAAAAAAAATTAATATGGATGTTTTGCCAAGCTTCATCCTCCTTTTGACCAGTTTTGTCTAGCATCAAGGATTAGCAGAACTTTGTTATTGCCACATTTAATGCCTGCAGCAAGAAAATGCAAAACCAAGCATAAGCTGACTGCATTCAGTCATCCGTCTGTCACTGCGCTGAAACTCTGCTCACATTCATTAGACGGCTTTCAACAATTTTGAATGAATCTGATCCCCAGTTTCAAGCAGAACGGTATCAATAATGTTTCTATGTTATGACTTGATGAAAATGTTTGTACAATCTGAGAATCAGAATATAATCATGTAATAAGCAGAATGCAATCCTTGAAAATAAATGCTGTCGAGCAAAGTGAAAGCCACACCATTTAGAAAGAACAGCAGAACAGCATTAGTAATAAAGTGGTGAGACTGAAATAATTCAAAAATTGCTCCGGAAATGCCCTTTTCTGTGTATTTTGTGACAAGAAATAATAATACTCTGAAGGCAAGGCAACAGAATCCATGGTATTCTCCATGCCCAATACTGAATGGAGGCAGGAGTTATTGTACGCTGCACTATAAGAAATAATGTATTTTACCCCGCGTGCTGCTCTTAACAAAGAGGGGAAGCCTCCGTTTGGAAAGGGAAGCATAAACTCTTATTGAGCGCTGGCAATATCAAAGCTCACAGTCATTCACTGCAATAAATAAATAAACCCCCTCGTCTGTACAAAGAGACCACAAGACCATAATTATGAAGCACCTTGCTATGTTTGGTCTCCACTTTTTCTTGCTTCCCTTGCAGAACTCAAGGATTCATACAAGCGGCGCATACACACTGCGATGGGAGACAGGACTAGAATTCATCAGACATGGCTGCAAAGGCATTAAGGTAGCTGGAGCCATTGCCAACAGCACCACTAAAGGCACGAAGACACAGACTTCCATGAAAATCAGCCATTCTGGACACTTCACGGTCTCGTTCACATCCCATGCCAACATTCTATCTTCAGCGTCAACATCTCACTGCTCTCAACAGCGGTGAAGTTAAAATCAAGCCAGGTAGGACTAACCCAGGCTTCAGTCATAGATGTGATTCCTCTACAGACAAAGCCTCCCCAACCCCCAGATGCTTTTGACAATTCTATTCCACCCACCATACAATAATAGACCCAATGCAGTCTGCTTTTGATATGCAAAACTGGTATGGGTGAAAACTTTGCATGGGTGGAAACAAGTGGGTAGAAACGTCAGCAAAACATGAGCAACATCAGCAGAATTTTCCCTCTGTATAATGGAAGCCAGAACATAGTTTAGTCACAAGATAATACAAAATTCACTTGTAGTCTAGAAAAAATGGTAAACCTTAGATTAGATATAGGAGGCCTTCCTTATTGGAGTTTAACAAGGCCAAGT
>NW_010260649.1:0-1428 GCF_000690775.1 Eurypyga helias
CACAGTAAAGTTAACTCTTTCCTGATAGAACTCAGCACACAGCTGTCATATCAAAGAACCAGGATAACATGCATGCCAAGGCAGACTCCTCTATGAGTGGCAGAGTTGGTGCTTTGACAAATCAGCCTTCAGAGATGATGGCAGAAACCGGTACAGACAAGCACTTGCTGGGTGAAAGCTTGTTTCTGCTAGAGGAAGGGCGAAGAAATTCGCTGGAGGAAAATTCAAGGCATGCTGTCTTTACCTTAACAGAAAGTCTAAGAAGAAATCTTCTGAAGTTTTTAAACACTGAAGAGCTTTGCAGATACGTAAGTAACATCGGATAATCTTTTCAGACAGCAGCAGAGGCTAGGGAATGCAGTGATCTGTTTCCCAGTCAGGAAGGCGTCCATTCAGAAATCCCCAGGGAGACAGAAAGCTCCCAAATGCAGGCTGCTTTGTGTCATACAGAAGAGAAAGATAGATTGTCACTGAGAAAGGAAAAGGACTTGGGGCCTCCCTGAGGAAAAATCAGATGCCATATGAAAATGTTATGCCCAGGGTAAGTAAAGTGTTTATCATTTAATCGAAAGAGCTGCTTAATTGAATGGAATGCATTTTATTCCTGCTTGTCACACAATCATGTACCATTTGATTCACTTTGAAAGTTACTATTCATGTGCTTCTGAATGACACCTATGCCTGGGAAGGAAATCTGGTTTGGAAAAAGGCCCAAATAAATCATAAGCTGATATAATTATAGAGCAGGACTGATAACAGTAAGAGGCACTAATGGGACTCTGGAGAGCTGGATAGGGAACTCCGATATGTCGGCTGTTGCACAAATCTTACTGAAGTGGAAGTTTCTCAAACACTTATTGTAAGCAGAGAATGTTTTGATTGACTTTGTTTTCAGTTTATACTCAAAGAACGAAATTGTCATCCACTTAAGTTGCTGGAGATCTGAACCAAATCAACAGGGGTTTGCTCTGACTTTTAACAAGGAGGGGAATTTAGTCCAGAGTTCATGTTACAGAGGTGAATGGAGCTTTATTTTAAAAAAATAACACAATGGAATACTGAGATATTCCAGGTGAAATGTAAAAAACAGTTAAAAAGAAGAAACACAAAGTGGTCCTCTCTGTGTATCCGCGCATGTTATGCTGTTGGGAGGAAATCATCTAGGGACATCAGTAGAGATGTGCAGACTGAAAGGGTGCTCCGCTGGTTTTCCTAAGTGGGAGAATTGGATCATATTTTTTATTTCACATAGTGCAGACAAGTTATATAAATATATATGAGCTGACGAGGAGGGGTGCCATGCTGGACCTTGTTCTCACCAACAGGGAGGGGCTGGTGGGGGATGTGAAGCTCAAGGGCAGCCTTGGCTGCAGCGACCAGGAAATGGTAGAGTGTGAGATCCATACGTAGGCGAGGAGGGTGCGCAGC
>NW_010260650.1:0-7550 GCF_000690775.1 Eurypyga helias
GGCGGGTTCCTCCTGCTCCCCAAGGCGATCTTTAAGCTTGTTAAAAAGGTGCAAGCAAGAGGGATTTTCATACTCTGCATATTGATATCAACTGCTCAGGCCAAATGCTGTTACATCAGAGGAAGGTCTGCAGTTTTGCTCCAAAGCAGGTTTAAATTATAAAACCCAACAAATTAAAAACATGACATTATCTGCCCTCTCTTGTAACTTGCTCCTCGAATCCTCTCCCATTTGCCCTTCTTCTCCAAGAGCCTTCGCTGCAGAATTGCATCCCGCAGGAAGGAGAAGGGGAAAAAAAAAAAAAAAAGAGGAAAAGAGGAGCAGGCTTAAATCTGAAGAAAATCATGTTGACTTGTCCCACACCTGTCATCTGCTGAAGTGGCTTTTCTGGAGCACTGCACTCTATCTTTGGCTGATAGGCAGTGCCGTCTGGCTTCCTCCTCCCTTCTTCCCTCAGCAGTAAGGAAGGAACATAAAAATACACACAGAAAGCCAGTAAACGCTCCACCATGCTGCCTTCCCAGGCACATCACATGATGACACCGCTATAACTCACCTTCAGCCCCCCCCGCCCATCCCCACGGCCTCACCGCACCGTGTACATCAGCTCCAGGGGGCAAAGGATCGAGTCCTTGCACCAGGATGCGCCTTGGGCCTTTTATCAAGTAAAAAGTCCCTGATCTCCCCACTTGTGCCCCACCTCTCTCCCTGCTGCTCCAAAGCCATGTATTTCCAGGGATACCGAAGAGCAGCAACAGCAGACAGCCTTTCCAGCAAGGCCCTGCAGTGAGCCCTGGGGAGACTGTACCCCAAAACGCTGCGGGGAGAGCAGAAGAGCCCATGGGCCCCACACTCCGAAATCGCCCTCCTCACCTCTGTGCAACTTGCATGGGTTCCCCGTCTTCACGCGCATCCTCTGCGGGCAGCCCCTGGGAGGCCTGGAAAGGAAAATCCCGATATATAAACAACGTACACAGCTAATGAGGATCTGCCCGTCATCAGCTTCTCCCCACAGCACTGCTCCCAATCTGCTGTGTACTGGCTACGCACCCATCCTGAACAAACCAGCTTTTTCCCTCCACTGCTCCTTCTGGGACGGCGTTTCAGCAGCTGTGCTGGTTTTGGCTGGGATAGAGTTAATTTTTTTCCACAGTAGCTGGTATGGGGCTGTGTTTGGATTTGTGCTGAGAAGGATGTCAATAACTGATGTTTTAGTGGTTGCTAAGCAATGTTTACATTAAGCCAAGGACTTTTTCAGTTTCTCATACTGTCCCTGTTCTCTCAGCTTCGCCTCCACAAGAAGAATAAGGTGTCATGCTCAGTATATAAGCTGGGGGGGAGCTGGCCACGGGGAGATCACCGGGTGGTGAGCAATTGCTGTGCTGCACATCACTTGGTTTTGTATATTCCTTTATCAGTAATATTATTTCCTCTCCCTTTGCTGTCCTGTTAATCTGTTTTTATCTCAAGCCACGGGTTTTTTTTTTCCAAATTCTCTCCCCCATCCCACCTGGAGGGTGAGGGTTATGAGCGACAGTCCGTGCCCATCCACTCGTGCCAAGCTCATCCATCACCTTCCACAGCCTCCAATGTACTTGTAGGTAGCAGCCACAGTTCTTCTCCATTCCCACTTGTGCTGAGCTAAACCAGCCAAGGATTTTAGCCTCCCCTTGCACTCCCTCAAGCACCCCAGCAGCCCTCATCTATTCCAGTTTGAAATCTCCTGCCTGAGCTGGGATGACCTGACCAACTGGTGCTGCTGATGTTTGACCACGAGAAGCACTTTTCTGAAATTTCATGTAGATAAAGCCCTGTTGCATTTTTCTTGACTGGGAAATCAGCTGTCCCACCAAAGAGAGGGAACACATTAATCTGCGCAGTCTACAGCTGGTAAGTCCATGTGCATTTTATTCCATTTTTCATTCAACTCCAGGACTCCGCTTCTTCTTTCCTTTAAAATCTGTTCAAAAGCCTTACGCACCGCCGAGGTCAGGCTAACACGCCCGTCATTACCCAGATCCCTTTCTTCTTCTTCAGCACACACGTTACACTTGCCATTCTCTAATCAGGTGGAATTACAGTGCCTTATTAGCAGTCCTTGCTGGCGGGCCCACGATTTCTCATGCTAGTTCTCAAAGAAGTTCGGGGGTATTCCTCCCCCTTCCTCGTGTCTATTAAACTCTCCGAGTTTGATTTCCACCCTAGGTTTCAACTTCCATCAGCTCCACTCCTGGATGGCTGATGTCCTTCCCCAGCAAGTCTCAAAACAAAGCCTCCTGCCAGATTTCCAACCCCCAAATATTCTGTTTCACCTACACTGTTCCTTATTTCTTCACAGTCTAACTCATCCTTAAGATCAAATCCTTAAGACCACACCTCCTCCTGTACTTTTATTTCTTTTTCCCGAACTGTGCACATCTTACCAATGCCTCTGCTCCAGTCAGGGATACTGGGCCATGGGCCTGGTTTTCCTAGTACGTATGTTATAAGGTATGGCAGTAATTCAGGTCTGCAGACGCTAATTCTCTAAAATTGTGTCTTTGCCCTCTAAATCTTTTAAAGGCCGAGAGTCCCCTAATCTTATCTGAAAGGCTATGAAGGAATTGATTCTATTAGCACTGAAGTTCATTAGTGCAGGTTCACAGGCTATGAGATCTCCTGACGAGCAGGATTTGCTCGGTGCAAACATCCCCTGGCTACGGGTGGCAGTTGCAGCGGTGAAGGAAGGTCCCTGCCCTCTCCAACGGAGGGTACAGGCAGGGGTACAGGCATCTGATGGAGACATTCACTGGTACAACACAAGGCACAAGGCTTTTCCGAGGACAGCTTTGAGTCCCCATGGATAATTTCTAGCCTTGTCACAGCCTTAAAGCTCCCACCATCCCCACCAGCAACGAAGCACTGGTGGCACTGGGGGAGCCCCGGGGCAGCACAGGCCACAAAGCTCTCCAAGCAACACAGCGCCCCGGGAACACGACTGCTCTGGGCCTCTCCTTTGTCTCTAGAACTGTATTTGATAGAAGGAAAAAAAAAAATGGAGACATGGCACAAGCAAACATCAAACATATTGATCTGGCAAGTAAATCACCTGCGCTGGCCTCAGTGTGCGGCTGCACGGAGAGGAGAGAGAGGGAGCAACCTCTCAAGCTGGGAGCTATAAGGCAGATGAAAGGGCATTTAGAAATTATTTTCTCTCCAGGAAATAAAAGACTGGCAAACGCGGGGCAAATTCTCAAGCCTGCTCCTCCTTCCTGATTTTTTCACCTTAAATATATCAGAAAGACTGCATTTACATACACGTTAAGGCTCAGAGAGCTCTCCTGGTCAGGATTAGCCCATTACAGGTTCCCACTCAGCACCACTAAACCCACTTTTCTCCCCAAGAATTAATCAGGTATGAGCATTAAACTGATAATATAAAAAAAAATACCCCCCAATTTTCAATACTGATGAAAAGTTTATGCCCTTCCCAGCCTCCGTAGCTTTCCAAGGGCTTGAGCATACAAGACCTGCAGTCACCCCAGTCCTCCAGGTTGATGACACCCCCATTTCCAAAGGAAAAGACAGAGGGAAAACAGCAGTTTGCTTAAGAACCTTTTGTACCTATCCTAAAGAAATTAAAAAGGGCACAAGTCAGTTTCTTTCCTCTGCAGGTCACCTCCAAGGCTTGTTTAAGTCTCTATCTGCTAAAGCCAAGCCAAAGCCCCATCATGGAAAGTCACATTTCAGCACAGGCAGCTCTGCACTTTTTCTGCAACCAGAAAATGCAGACATGACGTTTTTCGTAAGTGTTCAATATTACAAGACAGAATATAAATATCACAAAACAAGTTAAGTATCTTTCTAACACCAGGGTAAATGATCAAATACACTTGAAAACAGGAACAACAGAGCCGAGGCTTCAGTCATAGAGAAGATAAAGTTATACAATGATCCGGGAGTGAAGTCATTATGAAAAATGAGGGTTGGAAAAGGCTGACACAAACCTAAAATACAGCAGTAATAAATACTTCATCTGACTAGCAATCTGTTTAAACTTAGCAGTGACAGAAAGCTGCCTTCCGCTCCAGCGAGAGAGCCCTGATGGAGACAGAGGCTGACACCTAGCGTCTAGCAGACCCGAGCGGGAGCCGGAGCGAGGGTGCCCGCAACAAGGACACGAGCACCCCGCCATGACAATCACCCCGGGCGAGCAGGAGGCCAACACGCAGGGCCTCTCCCAGCCACAACCGCAGGATCACGAGGGAAAAGGACCAATTCCAAGGGTGAAGAGCAGACGGACGGGGACGAAAAGGAGCGGCTGCGCTGCAAGGACAGAAGTCGTGGTTCTGCCCGCGAGGGAAACAGAGGTCCCCGCTCAGCCACGGGTTTCTAAGCTGGTTTGCCATGGCTGGTGGTGGTCAGCATCACCTCTGTGCTCGCCACCCTGACGCACTGCTGGGCTACATCCCTTCAGGAAGGTCAAGTCCGCTGGAGTCGATCTCCGTGGTGCATTAATGGATGACTGCCAGGCTGTGTGACGGCTGGGAACCAGCCCGTACAGCTTTTCCTCTCCCTTTCACAGCAAGCTGGGTGGCTGGGGGAGGAAGTCCCTACATCTAAGAGGAGCATTAAACACCAGTGCCTGCTTCACAGAAGGGTCTGAACCCTAACATGGACCTAATAGCAGGAGCGCTCAACCTCTGCTCAGTGGTGAAGCTCTTACCTGGCAGTAGCTGGTGGTCGGTTCATCATCGGAAGTGGAGTTCTTCTCTTCTTCCACGCTGTGCCCTGGACTCTCTGCCTCCCTCCTCTTCGAAGGAAGGAGCCAGGTGATGCTCTCAGGATCTTTCTGCGCCTCTGGATCTCCATCTTCTGTATCATCAGCAACCCCGTTCTCCCTGCTTATCTGGTCTCCCTTCCCAAGCTCATTTTGGCTCAAGGAAGAACTGGGCACAACTGGGTTACCAAATTCCTTCTTATGCAATAGCTGCCTCTGAGCCTGCTTCAGGCTCTTCTGGTAAACCTCCAGCTGACACAAGATGACTTTGGTGTACTGGTTGGGGTCCACCCCTTTGGGGCAGAAGGGGATGCCCCAGTAATAGTGCACTGTGTCTCTCACCTCCTCTTGCTTGTGATTCTCCTCCGCCTCACTCGGCACGCAAAGCTCAGGGGTACCGTCGGGCACCTCGTTCTGCTCCGCTTGCTCCGTGGACACGCACATTTCATCGGCGTGCCTGGGTGAGGTGTGTTTGGTACCTGCTCCTCCGCCACTTATCCTGGGGCTACCACACCGTTCTGCGGTCCAGCTCTTGCGGAGCATGGCTGAGCTCCCAGCACCAGTGTCTCCCACAGAATGGGCAGTGCAGGGCAGGGGCTGCTCTTTTGGTTTGTGGCCTGTTGCTTCAGAAGGGCCGGAGGGGTTTGTGAACAGTCTCCGAGGTGTCAGTCGCCAGGTGCCTGAAGTCACCCTGCCAAAGGTGGGACTCAAGGAGACGAGGTCCTCTGCAAGCGTGCCGGGTGACCCATTACTGGAATCACTTTCTGATGGTGAGGAAGGCTTTTCACTTGACCTTGTCAGAGGCTGGCCCTTCCCTGGAGACACAATTATGCTGGATACTAGTGAGCTTTCAACGATTTCCTGGCTTAACCTCCTCAACACTACCAGGGGGCTGCGGGCGACATCCATCTGTCCGTTCCCATCAGCTCTAGAGCTCTGTGAGTGGGAGCTGCACTTGGAGAGAGGGGTGTCAGGGCAAAGTGCCAGACCTCCCAGGATCTCAGAGCCTTCTTTCTCGGCAGGCTGGCTTTCGCCTTGCACGCCCAGTGCTTCGACAGACAGCTGAGGGGTTGCGTCAGAGGAGTCCGAGGGCTGACAGCTCTGAAAAACAAAAGGTTGATTCTCCGGGAGGCACATTCTCCATCAGCCAAGCACACAAGGAGCTCCCCCAGGGAGCCATCGCCCAGACTGCAGAGCTCACCCCAGATTACAACGCTGTACCCCCAAAAAAGGGGACAGTTGAGGCTAGCCTTCCCACGCCTCCCACCAGGAACAGCACAAAACAACTGCTCTGGCGCTGCTGTAGTTGCAGCTCCCACTGCAAACAGCTCGTCCCCCACTAAAACCTCCTTACGTGCAGGGTGGCGAAGCAGGCACAGAAAGCAGTGCTGCTGAAGGACCCTAGTAAGCCTCTTCACAGAAGCGCACTTACATTGAGGCTCTCAGCAATGGCCTTCCTCAAGAGCTCCTCCTCTTCCTCTTCCTGACAGTTCACTTCTCTGGCTTCTTGCTCACTCATTTTCAGGGCCAGTGCAAACTGTTCCTCTTCAGTCATCTCTGCACCAGAAGGAAAAGGATAACATCAAGTCATGGCTGCAGGTGCATGTAAACACCCAACATATATCCCACGTGCTGGAAGAGATGTCCAAGGGTCCCACCTCCCCAGGAGGAATGCAGAGCAACACATCTAAACCTCAGCTTTCCTGACCAAGTGTCACCGAAACCAGAGTGGGCAATGCTAAATGAGAAGAGTAACTCAAGCCAGGAACTTCCACTGGGGTTTCTACAGCAACCTAAAGTTGGACTCCCTGGGTACATAACTACAACGGGACATCTTTGCCCTCAAACAACGCACTCTGCAGCTGCAGGACGCATGTTCAAGGAGAGAGGAAAATGACAGCTTCCCAATGCATGCCCATTTTATATGGGATAGGCTCAGCAGCAAGGCAGGAAAAAGAACAGCTCTTCCATACATGTTTTTACTAGCCAAACAGTAAAACTCCCCGTCTTCCACCACGCAGGTACCTGCAATACCACAGGAGACCTACCCAAGAGCAAAAGAGCTACACGTTGTTCACCCCCAGACGCAGGTGGAACGCGCTGCGGAGGATAATGTTACTTGCTCGGCGGCATTACGGAGGATCTTTCACAGGCATACATCCCCCTTCTGCTCACATCACCATTCCACTGCATCACTCGGTCAGTCATGCATGGGAAACAGGTTTCCTACGGTTGTAACTGCTATTTCAGCAGAAAATTTCTTCCCAAAATATTCCTCAGTCTGAGCAAACCAGAAGCCGATACTGGCTATTTAGAAACAAAGCTGATAGCTACTTTGGAAAACACTTATTTACTTAGATCCAATCCAACACTATGCTTAAAATACACAACGCCGGCAGAACGGAGCACGGCTTGGAAAACAGCTCGGCAGCACTCAGGAGCTGAAAAACACATCTTCTCACTCGAAACAAATTGACAGATTTCCTTCAAAACCCGCTGCCTTCTTCAGGCAGAATCCTGCCCACGCCACCTCGTGCAGGAACCAAAGGGCTCGCTCCGAGGGGCCAGGCCAGCTTTAGGAGACACGCTTTGCACAGGAAGGCCACCCAAGCAGAAAACACGCCTTCGCCGCAGCCCGCTTCCACACAGCCGTTTCCCTGGATAAAGATGCATTCGGAAGCAGCAGGCTCCCGTTTTTCCAACCCATCCCCTTCCCACCAGCCGCCGCCACGATGCAGCGGCACAGGCTCCCCGAAGCGGGACCGCGCGGTCCCTCGCGCAGCCCATGGCA
>NW_010260651.1:0-8652 GCF_000690775.1 Eurypyga helias
ATGATTCTATGATTCTATAAAAATACTTTTTATCTTGAGTGACTGTTACCTTCATACTTCTGGTTTCCCATTTTGACTGACTTGTTTATTCATCATGCAAAGTATTTGGGAAAGCCTTTTGTATCTCTGCATAACATACCACAAAAGATAATAAACTGGAAAAACCTTTAATCAATATTCCAAGAATAATTCCAATTATTCCAAGAAAAGGTGAAATTTCCACTAGTTTAGTGGTTTTCAAATATGAGGAATAGGGTGTTAAAGACTATGACATGGTTTTGAGGTAAATTGTACTTGTCTGTATGCCCTAATATTAAGAAACTACAGGATAGCAACCTTTCTTAAAAGTTGTAATAACCAAGTAGTTACAGTCATCCCAACCACCTCAAGGATACGAGTAAAATTTTAAATTAAAATATTAAGAAGTAATCAAGAAATGTAAATTCATATTTCTAATAAACATTTCTACACCTCAAACTTCTCCCAACTGCTTCAGAAAACCTGTTTTTTCAGAATAGGACAGTTAACAATATAGTTCATTAAATGTATAATTTTACTCCATTACCCCATACTCTGTCATATGCAGTTCAAATTTGCTCAGAAGTTACTTCCTTTCAGAGTAAGTTGTGATCCAATCAGGATCTGAAGTGTGCTCGCCTCTATCCCATCCCCCTTGGGGGTTATATGGCCACTGCATTAATTGAATTTAGGAAAAAATCTGAATTGAATCTTGTTGTACGCCCCCCCGGGGAATACATGCTTCACAAACTAAGTACTGTGGACAAAAAGAGAGCACACACGAGCTTGGGAGCCATGCATTCTCACAGACGTTCATTTGCATATATCATTTCCTTCTAAGTCGGCACTGAAAAGAGCACTTTATATTTGTCCTGAAATGAACTGTTCCTCATTAAACATTAGGGAGACTTAGTGCATTTTGAAAGGCTGGTTTTGAAGACACCCTCATGGATTTTTCACTTTCTTTTCCTGCTCTCTTTTCCTCTTGAAAAACAAGAAATAAAAATTTGTTACATAATGGTGCTGGAGACCTTAATAGTTAAGCTATTGAGGATTTGGAAGTGATTAGGGAGTAGGCGGGAGTGACAGGTCAGGTGAGGGTGGGATGTGTGAGGTTGAATCTTGAGACCTTGTTTGGTGGCATGAGTTGCTGAATTTTGTGATGAGCCATAATGAGCTTTTAGGATTCAAAGTAACCATAGAGATGAAGATTTTTTGGTTTCTTTGGCAGGGCCTGCAGCTATCTTTTTTGATGGTTAACCCAGTTATTCTGGGTTGTTTACTTGAATTGACATGGGTCACCAAAAGCTAAAACACACTTCTGCTGCCATAACTAACTCTTTTGCAAGGTCACATTCTACCAGTTCTGTATTTACACTGTTTCTACATCTTTGTGTTTTGTTGCATGAAGAGAACTGCAGCATGCATCCAAATAGTTGCAAATGTGCAAACATCTAGAAAAGTGTGTAGTCACCTTACCATGACTAGTTTCAGGGACTGAATGCATAAGGTTGAGGTTAAATTATAGCCAAAAGCAAGAAGGAAAGCAACAGAAAACACCACTTTCCCTGGAGAATAAAACCAAAAAACACGAAAGTCCTTTCAATAAAAATTTCTTACCACTGTATTTCTTCTCTATTGTTTTTGGCCTAACTTTACCAATGCTCAGTTTCAGTGTTTAGAAGTTGGAAGTATAGCTTAGGTTGTGTGTCTGGGTGCTGTCATCATCAATGGAGAGTGATCGTAGACCCATACTTTTAATTTCTTCTTTTTCTTCTTTATTCAGGACAACAGTGTATGTCAAGAAAAAAAAAAAAAAAAAGAAAACCATGTCATTTCAGGTTTCATTTTCTCATGTGTCGTCTTGTTAAAATGTAGCATTTGGCTAGGACTTTCTTGTCAACTTACAATTCAATGTAAAGTGACAACTGCAGCCAGACATGGTGTGAGTTCTAAAAGGATGTGTCCATCATTAGAGCTTTAAAACTGAGGGGAGAAAAAAATATTCTCAGAATAGAGCTATAATACTTTTTCCTCTAAAATAAACAATAAAACTTGAATTATGTTTACATTTAAACATTTTGAGGATGGTTTTATTTTTGTGTTTTTTTTTTTTTAATTGATTAAAAAAAAATAGAGCTGCATGCATCTGAAATGGCATAACCTGACTCTCTGAAAGACCCTTCCTTTTGTATATGGGACTTATCATTTTAGGAATGGATAACGTATCTTGAATTGGAATTAGACATCCAGAGATAGGTCAAATAATTGTCCCCATTATGTGCTCACAGTGAGCTTTCTGGTAGAGAAAGAGACCTCCTTCAGTCTGAAATGAAAATAATTAAGTCATTTTAAAAAATGAGACTAAAAATGAAAATTATTTTTATGGATATTGCTCATATCAAAAAGAACAATGCCAACTTGCTCTTAAAGTAATGATCTTTTTTTTGACTAGCCCTTCAAAATTTCATAGTAATCCAGAACAGAAAGCACCATTATCAGACCAAACATCATTTATATCCTAAATTTTGTAAGACTAGTAATTACTGTATATTGATTACAATAGTCTGTGTTTTGTGAAATATTTTTTTAGAAATGAATCCAGCACTGAACCAGAAATCTCAGAAGATAGAAAACTCATCAATACTCTTGAAGCTTAGTTTTACTGGTAAGTCAGTTCTTAAAAAAAAAAAAAAAAAAAAAAGGCGCCATATCAATTTCTCCCAATTTTTATTAATATGAGCAGAATTTGGTATGTGTTTTATCTCTCTGTTTCTTTGCAAGGTAATAAAAATATTTCACATCAGGAGTTTTCCTTTCTTACAGTACTTAATTGATTAAGCAGAAATATCCCTCTATCTACTTTCTTATAAAATAAACAGCTTTATTTCTTCAAATTTAATGTTTTTCTCCAGACCTCAAGTAATTTCAGAAGATATTGACTGACATTTTCCTCTTCTTCATGACCCTAACACAAATTCAGTTATTCCAACTTTGTCAGTTATTCCAGCCTTCTCTCCACACCACCATATACAAAGACATAAAACTTCTTTACTCTTGCTTAGAACTCAATATTATTTCATCAAGGACTGTAAATATTCCTTATCTTTAGAATCTTTTGAATTTTTTGATCACTGAATTATTCTTAAGGTCTGATATTTTAAAACCACTATATTCTCTTGAATATATACATGATATACAATGATATACAATATTCTTTCATTCATAAATATGTACCACCTTGTATGATCTAGCTCCCTTGTTCATAATCTTTCCTGACCATACAGAAAACGTGGTCTGCAACATAACTAATCACCTCCTATGGGTATCAACATAAATAACATAGTACCTGGTGAGGGACAGGGGAAGAGCATGTGATTACAAGCTGCTGCTTCTGCTGACGTTTTATTCATCTAACAGTCACAGTCCCCCCTGAAAAAACAGGTGGCTTCAACTATTGAAATGTATATTTTTTTTCCTAAAGATATATATTTGGAATGCCACTAATATAAATCTTTGGGGATAAAGAAAAATATTTTTAAAAATAACCCATGTATTCTTACTAGTCTAATTGGGTCTATTAGTGCTTTCCAAAGGCCATTAGGTATAACTGGAAGTTACTGGTACTAGACTATTCTGGTATTTTCATAAATGCACAGAAGCTGCTAATCTCTTCTGGATGTCACATAGTAAGTTTTGCTTGAGATATGCTGAGCTGCCAAAGCATACATTTAAAAAGTTACTCAATATAGTAGTATAAAGCATATGGAGTATATTTATATACCTTCCACTACGTACTGAAGGGAAAGGTGTGCTATAAAAGAACTCATAACCACACAGTAGAGTGTGTCACCTGCTCCTGCACTCTATATTGTTATGTCAGTGAGTGACTTTATTAGCTAGACAAGAACTGCGGGCAGGCAGTAAGAGATGTATATTAACAACTTCTCTCAATTATATCAGGTCCTGACCCTGCTCCCACTGAATTCCATGGCAAAACTCCTACTGATACCAATTGTGTAAGCTCGTCATTGCATTTTTTAGCATTTGCACACTGGCTTTAATTTTAACTGTATTTTATAAAGAGTAAGAGATAGGAGAACATTCACCTTATTTTACAAAAGGAGAGGATAATCGGTGGCTGAATTTAAGATAGTTGTTGAAGGTCATAGCTGGAATTACCATAGGCAGAGCTGAACTCACATTCTTGGTTTCTGCAGATGTTCAAAGACAGGCAGAGGTGAACTGGTCCAGGCTGAAGGTTTTGGAGGGGTTAGAGGACTTGTTCTATGGGAAGTGTTGCATGTGATCTGCACGGCTATTGCTGGATTTGCAAGTGAGATCCGTATGGAATGGAAAAAAAAAAAAAAATCATTTTCAGTGCTCAAAATCTGTGAAGAAGCAGAATATTAGTCAGTCTGACAAACTGATTATCTTATGCCCGTTTTTAGGGCATGAAAGTACCTTGCAACTGGCAATTATGCACCCTGTACCCAAAACCAAGCATGGGAAACCAGGTGATCGCAACTGATTGATAGTGCACAGAAACCTGACTGACAGTAGACAGGAGCACATAAACCTGCTTAACAAGGATGTTTAATGCAAAGTGGATGCATTTGGTTGCATATAAATACTCTCTCTAGAGTTACACTTTCCTGACAGCTTTTATACTGCAAAAATAAAGGGTTCACATGCAGCTACTGGCACATAAGGTTTTCACAGCTGTTCCTGAAGGAAATAATTTCTATCACCAGCTGTACTTCTCTTCCCCAGAGATGCAACCTCTACAGTTCTGTCCCTTCTCTTCTATTCATTCCTCCTCAACTAAACATTAAAAAATTAGGGAAATTAATAAGCACACACACAATATCATGTGAAAGTTGGGACTATGTGAAAAGCTAAGGTTGTTCTCAGCATAGGTGTCCCACAGGACTTTTCTTGAGCTGTTGCTCATAAATACTGTGTGTCACAAGACATACAGACCAGTTTTCATTCTATCCCATGAATGTTTTTGTTTTCTACTTCATTGGCTCTTCAATTTTTTTTTTTTTTTTAATTAAGTCATGTGTGGTCTATAAATTCAATATTATGGACCTCAAATATTTAATACTATTGAAGATGGGAGATTACAATGGTGTAGTAGAGAATTAAATAAAAAAGGAAAAAGAAACAGCAAATTTAAGGTGGCAGTGTGTGTGTCATACAGTGCATATCCTGACAAGGTTGAGAGAGAAATAAGTGGTATGCTACTTGTAGACACTTTATGTAACCCCTTGGCGTACATATATGCTAGGTATGGTGTGCATATTGTAGCCATATTTGCTAGAGGTATCTGTTGGTATGCAGAAGATCATCTCTGAAGGAAAGGTGGTTTGGAAGGAAAACTGAACTAAAAACAAATACAAAATGTTTTTGTAAATAAAATTTTATTCTTATGGAAATATCATATAGAAGTCAATAGAAAAGGAAACATCAAATTTCTGAGAAAATAAATGGAGTCATTTTCAACTTCAATTAAATCCCATTGCATTGAAACCCCAGCATCTGAAAGCAGTTTAGGTGTGTAAATAACTTCAGTGGCATCAGCAGAACTTCAGCTTCTACTTATCTTTAAGCACATGATTAAGCAGTCCATTGAACTGGGGTTTTGATATGCAATTATATCCTTTCTTCAGTTTTTAAACTACATATTAATTACCCATCTTACTTCATTCATAGTTACTTCTGTTATAAAAGTTAGCATAAGAGTTATGCAGAAAAGTTCTTGTTCACTATTGAACTCTAACATTTTTCTATGAGGAGAATAATTTCAAGCCTTTTTTCCTCCCTCCATTTGCTATGCTCCATAGAAGATCTCACATTTTAATCTTTGTCCTTTAAGTATATCATTTATCCCCAAATAGTGTCATCTGCACAATGTAAGTATCTTTATACATATATTTTTTCAGTGTCACCTCTTTATCTTCACTCTCCCTTTCCTTGTACTATTTATCAAACAAGCTACTTTGAGTTAAATCAGTAAACACTTTTTTTCAGTAAAAAATTAATGCTTTCTTTTCATACATGAAGCAACTTCTGTGGACTTAAGAGGTAGGTAAGAAGAATTTTCTGTAGATGATTTCTTTTCCCAGCTCCTAAAATGGAATACATCATTATATAGTTGTTATAAAAGCTTACCTGATATGCATGCAATATAAATAATGTTACACCTTATTGATTTTAAAAATTCTGGAGCATTTTGTGAAATTGCTATATGAACAACAGTATATTTAAGTCTGTAGCTCAAGCTCTACTCACTTCTGCAGAGCACTTCTAAAGGACAGTGTAATGAATTATTCTTCTGTATACATCAGAGACTGAATTAGTGAAATATTAAGGTTATATACATTATGAGCTCTCTGATAAGCAGATTTGAAAAAGAGAAAAAAAGAAGAGGATTTCTGTCTGTTTTCCTAAAAACTATAGGGTTCTTTTGTTTTTGAGAAAAGTAATGATTAATTCTGAAGCTATGCCTCTACAAAACATTAAAACCAAAAACAACAACAACAAAAAAACCAACAACACACACACAAAAAACCAAAACCTTTAAAGAAGAACAACAATTCAAGTCTTGGTCAAATGTAAAAAACAAAAATTAAAAAAAAAAATTTTGAGTGGAAATTTGGATTTTTGAATTCCAGGTCAAAGGTTTCAGCAAGCTGTGTTCTTTAAATATTTGTAGATAGATAAAGAAAATAAGAACAACAGTATCTTAGTTCATGGTCTAAATCCCTGCTCTGCCTGTCTTTATCTTCCTATTCTTCACAATCTTTGCTGGCATATGTTTACATTATTATTTGATGATAATTAGTAGTAGAATATAATATATAGCTGATATAAAAATCAGTCACCAGTAGGATTATCATAATTTTTGACCAATACGGTTATTGTGACCTACTTAGGACAGAAATAAAGATCCTTCCCACCCCTTCTTAGGTGGAAACAGCTTCACTATTGCACAGAAGATGTGTATCTAGACTGGGTCTGTGGCAGAGAATACATGGATCTAGTCACAATATTGTAAAATGTTAGGTAGACCCAATTACATTTAAACTGTTCTTGAATCTACTAATCTGAGCATAACAATGAACAAAATTTGTTGAACCCGTACAGTTTGCATGCACTTGAGTTTTGTATCAGTTACTGTAAATTTATCAGCAAGAAATTACAACAGGGCATTCTTTTTGACATAGTCAAGTCCTTGTCAAGTGTTAACAATGCAAGAGCAAAGGTATCCAATTGCTCCGAATAAAGCACCAGGGAACAGTGAAGTTCAGATACGTGAGCTAGTGCACTCCAATCATCACCAGCTGCAGCTATATATTGATTCGTTAAAGCAAAAGTCAGCTTGGAAGATCACTGTATTGTACAGTTTAAACCACTGTGATACAATGTAAGTGAAGCTGACATTCAGAAGGAATACTGTTTTCATTCTTTGCTTTAAATCACTCTCCTTACTTTGCCAAAAATGAGGTCTATATGGAGAAGCGAATTATAAGAAACAGAAGGAATTTCATATTTCTAACAACTTTGTTTATAAGATAAAATTTTTCAAAGGTGGAGGTGAAAAGAGATGAAAAAAACAAAGAAGATTTTACAGGTATTTTTTACTTTTAATAGCAAATCATGACGTTGACACAATTTGCAGATTTTCTTTTTTCCTGATGATCTGGACAGTATATTAAGGTTTGGCTATTCTTCAAGTAGTTCTTAACTTTACATTTTTATGACAGTTTGAGTATCCACATTAAAAAAAAAATCTGGAAGTGAAAAAAGCATATTTTTAGGATTTTTCTGATAATTCACAAAGTTTAGAGAGTATTCTGTGGAAAAAAAAAACATTGAGACATTAAATTTAGAAAAATTTTCCATTTTCAGATCTTTAATTAGTGTAAACCTATTGCAGATGTGTGCCAATTTACATCAGGTGCAGATCTGACTTCTGACTTCCTTTAGTTTTTATTCACATTATTGTCCAGAATATTTCTACATATGTTTTGAGATTCACGCTTCACTGATATCTGTTCTTCAGACAACTTTCTGTGTCAAACAACTAGACACGTATGCAACACTCACCACTCCTGTCTGAATACTTGGTGCTGTGCTCTCTAAGTGGATATGGCTCATCATTATAACCTATGACTGAAGGCTCATCTTTTAGGGGTTCTGCCTACAGGTCCAAGTTGCCTCGCAATATCACACATACAGACTTAGTTACATGGCAAAAAAATTCAGGGAAGACCAACAGGGAACTATCAAAGCAATCAAAATTCTCAGAAAGCTCAGCCATGCAATGAAATGGGGATAAGGTGTTCACTCTGGGGTGAAAGCAGAAACTTCTCTCAGTTTAGGATTTAGAGTTGTGAAGCGACCCCTGGAGAATCACTTTCAGGAAAGATTAATTACTTTTTGAATGTAAGGGTGAAGGACAGATTCCAAGTGTCCTTATCTTCTGGTTTACCAATTGTGAGAGTTGCTTAAAATTAAGAAGAGAGAATAAATGTCTCCTAGATAATACTTACTAACCTAGCTTCCAATTAGTTGTGTACTGTTCTGTCAGTCATCTTTTAAAGGTTGTGCTGGGTTCAGCCAGGA
>NW_010260652.1:0-6947 GCF_000690775.1 Eurypyga helias
CCCCATCGTAGAAGGCCACCATAACTCCACACATAATAACTCTGCCATAGGGAACAGGCGACCTCAGGCCAAAAGCAGGCTGTTACTGAAGCTGCCAACGCAAACAAGCCCAGCACAGGAAAGGAGGGAGGATGTTTCCGAGTCTTCCAAATTGCCTAAGCAAACTTTGGAATCTCAAGGTCATTTTAAAGCCACCTTTGACACTTGGTGTATTCTCTTCCATGATCTGCAATGTCATTTAACCTTCACTCCATATGGAGGGGGAAAAAAAAAAAAAGAGATGCTTTTGAAAATTTCACAATACATGCAATACTTGTGCCGAGATCAAACCAACTCTTTTCCAAGACACCAGATGCTGACCTTCACTGCTAGAGAAAAAAATGACGTTAGTTTTCTTCCTCCATTTCTGCTGTTTTGCCAAGAGACACTGACTCATCTCTCCTAGTCACAAAGGCATTATGAACAAAATAAATTAGAGAATTCTTACTCTTTTAGCAGTACTTGTTGCGTTCTCCCAGTAGGACACATGATACTGAAGAAAGTCACCTGCTTCAGGTCCAAAGGGGGGTGTGACATTAATGAGAAGTGAGTCAGAGCTTACAACCACACTGTTCACTTTAGGGGGCCCTATAGTAGCTGAAAATAAACACAGAAAGAGCAGTGAACCTCTGGGATGCAGAACAGCTTGTTATACTGCCTCCAGCTTTACTTAGATACGCTCAGCAAGCATGCTAAATATCAACAGCTTTTTCTCAAAAAAGGGAATCTAGCACGTTCTCATCTACTCCATGTATTTAAGATATCTGCATTATTATAAAATGAAAAAGACTTGAAAGCATAAGTGACACTAGATGAGTAAAAAAAAAAAAAGGTATCCTGTTAACATTCTCTGGGAATTCAGTAAATATTCACTAGAATTGTGTCTGAATTTATCTGCAGTTAATGGTGATACAAGTTTTTTTTGTCCCCTTCAAGTAGCCTGCCACATACTCCATGTTCTCTAAAAACACACTGTTTGGGTCAGCAGATTGGAGAAGGAATACCTAGTTTGCCCTGCAGGGCAAAGATGTTGACTCCCTTTTGTGAAGTATTCAGAGTTCTAAATCATGAAAAATGTTACATAAAGTAGTCAGTCCTAATATAAGGGACTTGTGTGATCCCAGGCCATGTATGGTCATTAGTCATTTATCTGTTGTATCTTCACTTCTTTCAGCAGTTAAGCTGAAAAACCCCACTCGTGAATATTGGAGTAGTTAACGGCTGCTTGCATACTAAAGAGGTGTAACTATTAACAGTAAAACCCCTTGCATGCAACCATTGCTTATTGTACCCCAAAAAAAACCCCAGCAGAAACTGCTCTGTGCACTGTTCCCATGGTCTTTATATTGGTAGAGAAATCTCGGTTTCTTTCTACTTCCTGTTGCTGTACAGCTGCAAACGCCTTGTATCCACACAAATTCCCAAAGCTCCCTTCTCCAATGGGACGGATCCAAACGTTAAAGGAACAGCCCGACCGAGCAGCCCTTGGTCTTCGAGTCTAGAAACTGATCTCCAGGGCAGTCACACAGGAATGATCACATACGTTCCTCTTGCTCCCCAGGGAACAGGCACACAAACATCTCTCCCACACCAAGCCTCTGCTTTGTCTTGTATTCCCCTTAGCCCAGTGCTTTCCTAACCCCCAAAAGATCCCAACTCCTAAATAATGCTGCATCACAAGCTATGGATATCTCAGTTGTAAGCTTCAATGCAGGTTCAGGCAAGTCCTCTATTAGCACAGAGGAATTAGCAGGGGTGAGAAAACTTAAGATTTAGAGCTGAAGACACCAGGGGAAGTATCATACTCTTTCCAGAAGGGACCACCACTGCTCCTCATAAGGTATGGAAGAACTTGAACTAAAGAGCTGATAGATCCATTTCTCTGCTTTGTTATAATTTCAGGGGTATTTTTAAACACAACATTCACTTTCTTCTGATCCTGAAACCGATCACAGCAAGAAAAGAGCAGACCCTATGAAGAACAAGATGCTCGTTCATACATTTAACGGGATTTAAAGTGTGCCCTTGACGTTTCCGCGCTGCAGTCAGGACAGTTTATATTAGAAAAGGGATCTCCTCAATAGAAACAGGTAATTTGTACTATCTCAGACTACCACAGATCAAGGGAGCGCACGTGTGCGTGCGGCAGTGCTAAGCTGGGGAAATAAATGGAAAACTGTCTTAACAAAATGTATGCTGTAGCTCTCAAAGCTCAACCACCCAAGGAACTGCATCGGTTTCTCTTTGCATACCTGCTGAAAGAGCATACTGCTAACCCCACTTCAGAGGAACTCAGCAGTGTCACGTTCCTAGGGACACACCGAGGCCTTGTACTCTTTGTTAACCAAACATCTGCAATGGTCTCGCTTGGCTTTTGTACATAGTAAGAGTCAAAAAAGTCTAGAATGGGCAACACGCTTTCCCCCCGCACCCCGCAAGAAATCTTTAACAGAGAGACACTGGAATCATGACTGGCACTTACTATTTCTCTCTGCCACAAAGGGATCCGTTTCCACCCAGTCAGAAGTCACTTGCCCTAGCTCAGCCCTCACACGCAAAACAACAGTCCAGCGCCGCTCCTTAAGTAAGGGGGGGAAAGTGCATTCGGTCCGGGCGATGCGGGTGCAGTTCATCTCATCCCAGTGGTCAAAGGCCGCTCTGCAATGCAAGGCAGAGGACAAATAAAGCAGCAGCACAACAGCGCAACAACCAAAAGACACAGTGCCTCCCACCCAGACAGCTTTTGTACCAAAAAAACGTGTTACGACAGCAGCGCTTTCCTGCGGGTGTAGTTCCACCGCCCTCTCAGCTCCTGCATCTCCTTGCTATCTGGGAAAAAGTAAAATCAGCAAGAGAGAATTTGGTAAGGCTAAAATTATACAGGAAACTATGCAGCATTTCTGGGTGCTCTTCAGGTCTTCAATCTTTTCTCGCTTTAGTGGATGTATCACAAGCTAAGAGACTGTCAGTCTACTGAAGCTGCTCTTGGATATACACAAAAGCATCTGTAACAGACAACCCAGCCTTTCGTTTCTGTGCTTGTTCATTTTTAGATTCTTTAATTTTTTTTTTTTTTTTAAACCAGTTGTGTTACTGGATTAGAACAAAATGAGTTTGGCTCTTTTCAAAACTATTTACTTACGTTTTAAAATGGACTGTATATAAGACCAAGCCTCTATCCACTTCAACAGGAGACCACCTCAGCAAACTACGGAAGTTATAGGAATAAACCACCACATCCTTTGGCGCCGGTAACTGGGGCGAAGATTCTAAAATAAGAAGAGGAATAAAACTTATTATTGAAACATTCAAGTACACTAACTTTCAGTCTCCAAATTCCATCACCGTATGTTACATTTTCCCCGCTTTGCAGGCACAACCATTCCTCCTCCTCATTCCGTTTCCACGAACACTACTACCAACACATTTATGTCCCTGCTGTCCACTAAAGCACTGAATTGCAACTTACTGCTTTTATTTATTCCATACAGAACGTAGCACTGAAGGTACTGAGCCCAGCACAAAACAATAATCCCCACACAGCACCCCGTGAAGCTATAAATTAAGGTCCACAGCCACCTGTCATTACAAGAGGTCATCTATTTCAGTTGTCTGCATCTCACATTTTTTTACTGTGTAAACAACTCGGAACACATTTCTCCCGGCCATCTGCCTCCTGATAACTTGTTTGAAAACACAGAGGGCGCTTCACTGAAACCTTCCAGGAAACAGGTGGGGAAAAAAAACATAAAAAAAGCCTTCCCGTACTTCATTCACAAACACATAGTGCACCGTCCCACTCGCAAGCCTGGAGTTTTGTCAGTTTTGAAAACCATTTTGCAATGTAGCAAAGGGCTGAACCTCCGTTAGAGGAATGCCTTCTGCTAGTAGGGCTGTCCACCCAAATTCAGTCACGCTATAAACTCCTGGGGGTGAACACCGGCTGCTAGCGCTCTCCAGCAGCTTGTCAGGAGGCCAGCAACCTGAGAGCGGAAAGCAAACAGTTAATGCCTCCAGTGTGGGACAATATCTACTTCGCCACTGGCCCAAGCAGAGTGGAGAAGGAAGCCGTCCACTGTGACTGGAGCATGGCCAAAGGCCACCCTCCGAGCTGGGGGTGGAGGCAGAAGAGCCAAGTGGAGGGAGGGCAGGCAGTCAAGCAAAAGGCAGAGAACCAAGGGCTGGGGAAGGAAAGAAAGACAGATGAGAAGTGAGGTAGCAGCTGGAGGGAGATGTTAGCCGGCAAACAGCAAAACAGCACAGCAAAAACCCCACTGAAAGAGAAGGAGACCAACGGCAAGGAATCGGGATGGCCAAAAGAAAGACTAAGATTACTGCAAGTAGGAGGACAGGAAAATGCAGTTATCAAATGCTGTTAAAACCAGAAAAGCCTGGCATGTTTAACCCCAGCTCTGAAGTCACTCAGGCAGGCAGGCCCCTTCAGAGGTCTCCAGTCCAAGCCCCTGCCCCAAGCAGAGCCAGCTCTGGCAGCAGACCTGGCTCCTTAGGGTTTTCTCCATGCAGGTCCTGAAGCCTCCACATCCCTGCTGGGCACGGCTTTACAGAAAGATTTTCCTTCCACGCTGGGCTAGTATTTGTCCACGCAGTAATCCCTTACACCATGAAACATACTGGGTCAACAGATCCTAAGCTAACCTGAAGACCACCATGACACAATATCCCACACAGTAAGATTTCCATTTCCTGTTCTTAAGACCATAGTCTCCTAAGATACGGTTTATTTTTACATAAACAGGGTCAGAAGATCAAGCACTTAAACTACATTCTGGCCCCAGCCTCCTTTGGGAATACAGGCATAATGTTAGTTTTACCTTTTTGATTTCTACATCTGATTTTGTTACACAGCACTAGACAGCACACTGGTGCCAACAGCGCTGTCTTTCAGAAGAGACGTCACGCCAGGCTCCTAACTTCCTCCTTCCTTACAGGGAGGAGACCACAGCAATCTTTATAAAGTTGCATTAAACCCTAAGTCCAAACTACAAAATAACTAGTTAAGCTCTCAAAGTTTTAATTATGTTACTAGTTTCTTAGCCTCAACTTCTGAGTAGTGCTCTGAAGTAAATGCACACTGCCTCAGGGTACAGGTTCATCATTCAGCACCGTAAACCTCTTTGAGATTCCTTCCAGTCACAAAGGCTACCTAGACTATTAGTCTCTCAGGTATTTTAAAAGCCACTAACTAACCTTTTCTTCATTCAAGAAAAGTTTTCACTTTCCAGTCACACAGATTCTTGCTCACACTCTCACTGCTGGTCTGGCATGTGGCAAGGTATCTCACACCATCAGTAATCTGTGCACACAGACATCTGATACAAACTGATTTTACAAAATTCAAGAAAGCTGTCAGAACAAAGCAAACACAAGCACTAGCATTTTTCTCCTCTCCCTCTTAAAAGAAAAAGCAGTGAAGGATGAGAGCAGCTGGTTCATCTTCGTGATCCAGACTGCACACTGATTGTTTTCCCTTATATTAGCATTCAGAAACAGATAATTTTCCCTATCAGCTTCAAAAACACTGAAAAAAATGTCAGATCTATGGCTCTGTAGTTGAACATCAAGGTGCTGTGTGCCACAAGACACTACTGCGCTGAGGAGCTGGTTCTGTAGCACACCAAGGAAACACACTCGTATTCTGGTTAGATATCTCAACCTGACAACGGAAGTGACTTATGTTTCTGAAATCACACACTGATTAACGATCTTTAGTTTGTATGACCCAAAGGAACAAAAGACACACTTCAGAAAAAAGCACCTACATATGCAAGTATCCCAGAAAAGTAATGAACTACCTTAGCCAGGGAAAGGCAGAAATGCCCCGTCCTTTCACCTGGAGGATGGTCCCACTGAACCAGTTCTTTTAAAGCATCTGCCAAACAACGCATCAGATTGTTTCTTGCTGATGCAGAGGCTTCCTGACTCTTCAAGCCACAAGTCAAAGCTTTCGCATAGCAGAGTGTGAAGCCACAAGTTACAGCGAGTGAAACCAGCTCAGCTTGACCTAGCCATCGATGTCACAGACTTTGTTCCCAGCCCTGAATGATTTCTGATTCCTTCCCTTGTATCAACCTTAGCACACATCGCTTTTCTAAACGGCAGAAACAGAAGTCTGGGGGTTCTTGGAAGGACATTTGATGTTCTCATTGTCAGACATGCACCCAAGCCTGCAAAAGGTGAGTAGAAGTGTGGGGAGAGGTAGGGACAGCTGGCAATTCTTTTGGCTCTGATTTTAACATTTTTTTTTTGCCATAGAAAAAACACAGCCCACCATACCTACGAGCACGAGCGCAGAGAGGGAGGAGGCCCTACGCATTTGGACTCCTGAATCCAGCCACGGACTGCAGGCCTGCAGCAGCAGCTGCACCCAAACGGGAGGCTCACCCGTCACAGGCTGCCCAGCCAGGCCGGGACCGGCACGAGACAGCGCGGCAGCAGATATGGAGGTACCCGCGCGCCTCGAGAAGGACCACACCGTACGTGCACTTCGCTCCAGAGATGTCACAGCAGCTCCTCCACGCTTCCTCCTCCAATCCTACCTGAACCGATCCTTCACAAAATCGAAGGGATGCGGCTCAAGCACAGCTGAGGAAGGGATGCCACATCACGAGCTACACACACGTCCCGACTCCATCCCGATTCAACTCCCCCCAGGCTGAACCAGGTTGTAGCTGCTCTCCCAGACGCTCCCGGTTCGGGGTCACGTTGCCCAGCGCCGGGCAGCAGCAGTGGCAGCCCAGGCGGCAGCTGGGTTTCTAGCATCACCCACCCCGGGATCGGCAGAGGAAACAGGCACTTACCCTCCTTCGGAGGGCCTGGCACAGGCGGGGTGAGGGAAGGTGAACCCGCGAAAGGCCCGCTCTCCCCACCACCGCTGCATCCCCGGCTGC
>NW_010260653.1:0-5154 GCF_000690775.1 Eurypyga helias
GGCAGTCGGTGAGGGCTCTGCAGGGCGGCCTCAGGCTCCTGAGGGCCCTGGTGGGCGCTCACGGCCCGTTTGAAGCGCGCCTGTCCGGTGACGGGGCTTCCCAGGCAAAGACCTACAGAACTGCCCAGTGGCTTAATGTGTTACTTTATAAGCTCCTCGTATGATCTCTTTCAGGCCTAAACTGACAATATTTGCTAAAATGACAACCCCATCTTCAGGCATTTTAAATCCTGTAATTGCATTAACTACCGATGAAGCAAAATCGGCGGTGAGGTGACCTTTTGCAGCAGGCCCATTAAAATGATTAAACCGAAGACTGAAGCTTCCGAGCACCAGAGCCCTCCCTCGGGTCATTTGACATCACCACCCTTGCTCTGCGGTGTCGCAGAAAACATCTGACTGTTCTGCATCACGGATACTCCCTTTGAAGTCTCCAGTTTTCACAACGTTCTGCAGACTTCATGATAAATCAAACAAAGCACAAAAAAATGAAGCAAAAAAAAAAACAAAGGAGGGAGGGCAGGGGCAGGAGTAATCATCTTGCTGCTCTTCAGCCTCAGCCTGGAAAGCCGCATCCTGGAAATTACGGCTTTGCAAGCATTCACAGTGTCTGCGAGGGCAATATTGAAGAAATGGAGCAATTTGTTGATTGGCAGATTCTTGACCCACATTCCACAGATTTCCTAGAAAACCTGGCGGATCTGCTGCCCAGCATTCAGATGGTGATTCAGATCTCTGGTGGTGATAGTTTCACTGCAGATTCAGCATCCTCCTAGCAGATGCTCGGTGTGGCTGTATTCAAATTTTTCACATATGGGGAAATGAAGAGTTAATTTAAATCAATGCAATTTTTTCCTCCCTCACAAAAATCCACATGGTGCTTTGTTAGGAAATTGTTCCAAATGCAAAGCCAAATCACTGGTGAGTAGGAAGAAATGGGTAATCATTTGATTATAAAGAAAAATCAGCACGGTTTACAGATTCTTGAGCAGAAGCCCCAGCATGTCAGCAGAGATCAAGTCACGGGAAATTAGTCTAAATCCACCTACCAAGATGACAGCGATCCCAGCAGGACCACACAGCAGAACAAAAATGTGTTGCCCCCCCCTCAGATTTCCTATGGTTGACTATATAATCCAGATGCTGGACAGAATTTCTGGCTGATGTGCCAGGGTTCTGATAAAATTTAGCAGAAACCAAAAAATACAATAGCTACAGGAGAAATTTGCCAAGAGCATGAGCTTGACTCAGGACTAGCTGACACTGTTTTCCCCTAAGGGATTGTGGTCCAGCCAAGGGCTACAATTCTTTGATAGATTACAAATTTGACAAGCGTAAAGCCACCTTAAACCAGCGTTAATCTCACCAACATGGGCAACACAGACAAAAATGTACGTGTCGAACATCTGCGTAGAGAGATTGAACAGGATCTTTTAAAGGTGTTACTTTCAAAATTTGGCGGGGAGACCTTTCTCCCCTCCCCCACATAACCACCCAGGAAGGTTCCTTGTCTAATGATATAGAAAAGACTGAGGAGAAACAAACACACAAACGAATCCATTGAAGTATAACAGAAACCAGAGCAGTTCACAGCTGAAAAGAGAATTATGGAACTTTTTGTAAAAATAATACACAGAGTTTAAAATAATTGATCAAAGGTGATGAACGTTTTGTTTTTTCCAGGGACTTAAAAAGGAAAAGATGTTGTTTAGCCCTACTCTGTACTACCAAATTGAAACGATGTCAACAAACCGCTCAGTGGCCAGCTGCTCTATTTTATACATTTTAAGTAGTTGGTTTATTACCCTGAAAAATCAAATAGATGTAACCAGATACCATCTAGAGAGAGAGAGAAATAAAAGAGGTAGATTATCTGAAGGAAAGCATACATTATCTGTGAAAATGCAATCTGTACTTCGTTCCTTTCCTGCATCCCAGCTGATGGGACAGTGCCATCTACTGAAGTCCCGAAGGATGGCTCTTGGAGGCAGCACAGTCCCAAGCTTTTGCTTCTGCTGGCACTGCAGCACACAAGCATTTCAGCTGCATGTTCTGCCGGCACATTGGGCATTAATCCGGGAGAAAACGCACTCCCAGCTGCCGCGGGCTTAGCGCGCCCGTTTCCTCAAGAAGGGGGACTCCCGTGCCTTCCTCCGCGCCAAAGGCGGGGTTGATGCTCAGCGCTGTCCGCTGTCAGGCCCGTGGAAGGGAGAGGAGGTGCTGTGAATGCAGGTAATAGAAGGCGGTGCTGTGCCTGAGCTCCGGCTGTTTGCCAGCAGTTCGAAGACACAGCCCGAGATGTCCCGTGTCTGGCAGCCTGGGATGCTGTGAAACCCGCGAGCAGCTCTTGCAGCCCAGAGGGAAAGGATGGTGGGGCTGGTGTTCTCCAAGAAGCACACGGGCCTGCCAGTGCCCGTGCTCACCTGCGTTCTGTGGGCTTGAGCAGCTCTTCACCCCAGAGAGCTCGTCCCGCCGATGTCCGTGGGGTTTGGACCGGAGCCTTTATCAGGCTGTGGAAGTACTGTGCTTGGGGAGTCAGGTTTAAGAGGTTGTTTCCTTGGGCTGATACACAGACAAAGTTTAATGAGTGAAACATGTAGGTTAGCCCTAAACACTTATTTAGGAAAACAACTGTGTGTGTGTTTCAGAGTTGGTACGGTTCACATACGATGTGAACGGGGCTGCCCCACGACAGGCGCAAGGATTTGTGAGGTCGTTATTTAAACTAGTCTGTGGGTAAGCAAATCCCAAAAGGTCATTTACATATAATTAATAATATATATGTTGGGTTTAGTGCATTTAAACCAAGGTAAATTTTGATTCCGCATTTTGAAGTCTATACTAAACTTTTGACTGTTTTGTTGGAGGTGGATTTTCGGACAAAGTTCAGCTAAGGGCTCAAACCGAGACGATGAGGTAATTCAGAGACACATCCACATTTCAGGATTTTATCCAAACCAAACCTGAACTCCTAACTCTCTTTCCTTTTTCTTACAGGGCTGGGGGTGGGAGAGAAAGGAGAATGAAACCATGAACTGAAAAAAAAAAAAAAAGAGGGGGGGGGGGGGGGGAAAGCATTTTGATATTTTGTCCATAGAAATATTAGTTTGTCTTTTTGCAAGCATTTCTTGCAGATCTTGCAAATCCTGAATGGGGGCATTTGCTATGCAAGGTCAGTGTCAAAAGCAGTGAAAAATATTCATGGCAGCAAATCCTCAGGGAATTTCTCAGACAAATGCACCAGTCAAGTCTCCCAGGACACTGCCTTCTTTATAACTTACTTAGATGATACAAAAATATTCCAAACATTAGATGGGTGAATAGAAATGAACACATTCTGTTTCCATTTTCAGATACAAAATATCCAAATGCTATCAGCATTCATTTCAAACTGGAAAAACGACGTATTTTTAGAGTTATAAACCGCTGTTCCAAATGCAGTTTGTCTGTACGGTCCATATGGAATGAGAAACAGGGTTTGTACAAAAGCACATAAATACAATCAGTTACCCTTGTTTCCTGGTATCTTGTAGCTGTAAGAGGGAGCAATCTGCGAAGTGCAGCTGGCTTCAGCAGGGAAAGCTCTAAGCTGTGCAAACAAGCTAACCATCTGAGGGATTGATGTGGGCTCAGACACAAGATGAACTTTGATGAAATCCACAGGAAATCACTAATTATGGTAGTCACAAAAATAACAGGCCCGAATGCTCGCCCTGTCAGTTGGTGCAGAGAGGGCTAATGCTGTCCCAGAGCTGCACTGTGCACTCACAGTCAGCTGTGCATATGCACGGATGTATGTGCTGCTCTGCACATAGATGCTGAAATGCAGAGCTGCTTCCAGATGCATTCTACTCAGAGACCTTTACGAACAGTTTTTGGATGTTTCAGGAGCTTAGTCCAAAGTACCACCGCAGAAATACTTATAGCGGTGTGTTTTGGCTGATGCTGTTCTGTGTTCTGTAATAAATTGATTTTAACTAATCCATTCTCTGTTCTAATTTATGAAAAAGCAGCTATTACAGCTTAGGGCAGCAAATTAAATGGCACCAACGCTATTGGATGGTATAGAGCTGAGCTTCTTTATAAAGGGGTATAATCATTGCCCAGTAACTGTGGTAATACCCAATATCCATCTGGTGTCGTCCACAAACAGCTATTTTTAGGGTTGTTACTCAGAATGCGAGAAGCTTGCTGCACTTTGAATACTCTAGAGTATGGCTCCTTGCTGTGCTAGACATCAAAAATTGTGTTTTTGGAGGCAAGCTCTATGTTTACAGTGGTTGTCCACTTTAGAGGAAAAAGGAAACGAAGATTGCTCAGTTATCTGTTGCAGAGCTCTGGCAAGAACATCCTCTATTCATGGAATGGCCTTCATTTAACAGTCCCAGGGTGTTTGTTAGCATTCAAAACCAGTTAAAAGCAGAATCAACCATTAACTGCTACAGTTTTAGTTTAAAGTAGTTCCAGATTTTGACAAAAAGCTGCAGGCTAATTATTTATCACATAAACTGGCTCCAGTCGGAACACGGACCTGGTTACACTCTGCATCAGCTGCACCGTGGAAAGGTTTGATGCAAAATAGGGTGAAGTCAGCGGAAAGACTCCACTCAGCTTCAGTGGGTTTTAGGCCAGGCCTCAAGAGTATATGATGAAGGAAATGAGAAACGTACGTTACAAACAGCACTATAAATGAGAAAGCACTAATCTGCTTTTCCATCTATGTCTCGCTGAGCTGAGAGTTAGAAGCCTTTGAATTTCAGTTGTCAGTTTGCCTTTTCCAAGTGTTTGCAATCTGAATTTAAACTTCAGTAACTTCTCATGGTAGTGGATATTATTTTAAGACTCGTAGACAGAAACTGAATCCAAATTCAAGAAGGAAGATTACGGGTTGTCTTTTTAACAGGGAGCTGGAGGGAGGTTACAGGCGCAGTTTTGCCTCGCGACCAGTTGTATTTCGTACTTTTGCTAAGTGCGTTTGCTAATGTCTTACGTGCAGAGATTTGCTGATGATGCAAGAGTGGCATCATTAATGCCAAGCAGGAAGACGGGAGTTGGGCAAATCAGAGGATTAGAAGGGGGGGCTGATGGTAGCAGAGAGGGACAGCCGCGCCCCAGAGGGCCTGGAACCCCTGTGCCGCAGGCTGCCAGCTCAGC
>NW_010260654.1:0-25876 GCF_000690775.1 Eurypyga helias
CTGTGATTCTATGATTCTATAACTAAATCCACAGCCAGAACACAATGATGTAGATCTTAAAAAGTTACAGCAGTTTATACAGTATTTATGTCTAAAACATATTCATATCCTTGTAATACATCATTTAACCTTAGTTATACCATGTGATGTAACTAAATAACAAGAGAGTAAGAAAGCAGTCTCATTGTTTCAGCTTGAAATACTCTTTCGAGTTTTTTTTTTTAATTTACTGTTATCTTCTTTCCTAGTTGCTATTTATTTCCTATTCCTTTCTTTCTTTATATACCTTCAGAATTTCAGTATTAGCATTGTTATTAAAATATAAAATAGCTTTATTCAGTAAATACTCTTTTCAGACCAAATTCTACTCATTTTCACTGTGTATGACATACAAAACCATGGTAGCATTTGAATAAGGCCTCTTTCTTGTTTCCAAGGTGCACAAAGATTAGTGTGTACACCGGTGATTTTATATGAGCCCTATCCATTTTTCTGGATGAAGTCAGTAACTGTGCTCCCTACTCTTTACACTGAGCAAAACACAAGAAATGGTAATTTGGTAATAGACAATTAAATCAAGAAAACTACTGAACTTCTTTAGTCTTGTGCCATCTAAATCTTTCATCTCTTTTTTAAGATGATCAGTGGTGGAAGAATGTGTATTTTCTTCTTATTTATAGAACAGTCATCATCATTACATTGTGACATCTCTAAAATGTCACTGTCCTTCCTCTGAAATGTTAAATAAAACCAAAATAATTTTTCCACCTTTCCACCTTCAACAGCCAGTATAACTTGGTCTCAAAACTGAACCATTCATTTAATGTTTTTCTAGTCTGGAACATTAGAAAAAAACATAGTTCAAAACACAAGGATCCTCTCACCCCGTGCTTATTGAGTAGGACTAACCTAGTTGGAGCTGCAGTGGGTGTTCCTATAGGCTTTACGTACAACAGTGACCAGCAGCGTGATGTTGTCTCCATCATGTATGTCAGTGTATCTTGGGAAGATGTATCTTATCACAATATCCAAAGACATTATGTCATTCTCCTATCTATACAGGTATATGTAGAGGTAGAGACACATGCACTTCCTAAAAAATGAAACACATTAAAATGGATTTTCAAATAGGACATTTAATCAAGGCCTTAGGCCACCTAAACTATATGGGTCAATTCCTTCTGAAATTAAAAATCTAAACAAACAGGAAGGTAGGAGTTTTGTTTTAACAGCATCTGCTAAATGTACTCAGGAAATACCAGTTGCAGAGCCATCTACCCATTGGACTTAGAAAAAGGAAGGATTGTAATGGTGATTCCTCTCTCTTAATAAAAAGAGATTGGAAAAAACCCTTCCAGACAGCTGGCTTTTACGTATCATGAATGTTAAAACTCTTATGATGACTCTCATTAGAAAATAAACATTCTACAAAATAATATTATTGAAAAAGTAGACTTCTTGTAAATGTGAAAGATTAAATATAGTTAATAGCTGACCTTTGTCCCTCCTCAGAGAAGAAACAGATGCCCATTAAGAAGAGCTGGTGTGGCTGGGTCACTCCAGAGCCAGCCAGGTCAGTGGGGATGACGATGCCAGGAGCACAGGCTAACACCGGAGTAATTTATATAGGTTGTGGGGAAGAGGTTGTAGCCTGTGTGGTTCTCCACAGTGCCACGGCAACAGCGGCTGAGACAGATGTGTATGGCTCCCATAGGTCTGGAGCAGATGTAATCACAGCAGGGAGTGCAGAATCCCTGTCTGGGATGGGGCAGCCAGGGGATCCCGTGCTGGGTGGATGGTGGGGAGAGCCAGTCCTGGCCAGGGCTGCAGGCAAGGGAGAGCAGGTAGCAGGGACACAGCAGGAGAGGAAAACAGCATTGCCGCTGTATTTGCTGGTGGTTGCAGCCTTTCCAGGTATGCAGCCCTGTTCCTGGAGCCTGGAAGCTCTCGTGACAAAACGTTTCCTTTTCAGCCGTGTGAACACCTGAGGAAAATAAAATATGCCATCCACCAGTCTGAAGATGTGAAAGAACCAAGAAGAGGAGCACAGTCAGGAAGAAAAATGTCTGCTCCAAATCATGCTGAGATAGGCTCCAGCTCTCCTTTGAGAATTATAGGACAGGTGGCATGGGAAACTGTCCCATGTAAAATTATTAACAGATTAAAAAGCCCTCTGTAATCCATAGGGGTCTGTCAATCATCACTGCACTTCTGGAGAAAAAAAATCAATAGTCTCTCACAGCAGTCCCAGTATCTGTCTGTGCAGCATACAAGACAAACAGTATTAAAAGTCAGTCTCCAGAAAGACAACCTTTGTAAATACTGATGGGTCCAGGAATTTAGCCGTTGATTTTGATGAAAGCCAAATTATGCCTATACTATTTACAGTGAAAATACAGTGTACCAGTGTATTTTGCCAGAAAATACATTGGTACAATCTGGAAGTCAAGAATTTTTAAGCTTGAGAACTTAGTGACAGGACTCAGATCCTGGACAAATCTCTTCTTTTTTTCCCCCTACATGACTGCAATAATGGTATAAAATCATGATGCTCATGGAGAACCTTTATACAGACTACAAGGTGCATTTTTGAATATTTTTGACCATCATATATGGTTTATAATCTCTGAGATCAGGTTTCTTGTTCTTCCATTTAATGTATTTTTATATACTGTTGAATCCAAAAAAGCCTTTTCTAAGGCATATGACACACATCCTGAAGTTTCCTGGTTTTGATCCACCAATATACCTTTTTATTGGAAGTATATTTAATTGGTTGAAAGTTGCCTTTCCACCGAAGGTAGACAGAGCTTCTGTTACTGTTCATACTCAGCTGAAGTAACTTTTGACAGGAAGAAAAATGAAAGACAGCAAGAGAAATAAATAAAAAGAAATAAAAGCATACCCACACTAACACTCGCTAGCCATATTGTGCCAGCAACAAAGGAACCCACCAGAGCCAGACCCTTCCCAAGCATCTGCCAGGGACAATGAGTTTGTGACAGTACCACTGAACTTTGCTAATCCCATGTGTGGCCAGGGAGCCTACTGCAAATTTTTGAACCTGAGGAAGTAATAGCTAATAAATGAGAATAGATACATGTGCCATTACCCCTTTCAAATGCTTCTATAAAGCAAAAGCACTTTCTTTCCAACCTTTTGATAAGGATAGTTTTGCCTGTGATCACTCATAATGCATCATTCTGTGCCATTAAGACAATCTGTGCCATCATAGCAGGGTATGATGCTACCCACATGCCAGTGAATCTTAGCACAGCAGCTGATTTTAAATCTCTGCAAGCTCAGAGATACATGTGACATCCTCTGGACTCCAAAGGTTACCATGATCTCCTGACCTCCTTGTTAAACTTTGCCTCATTATATAGAGTTAAAAAAGAAAGCCTAATACAGCATATCCTTCGTAAAAATAGTCTTAGTGATTCTGACACAAACTTTGTCATAAACCTGACTTCCCCAGAAAGAATATCTACTACAGACAGGAAGATGTGGTCACAGTGTTTTTCAAAAAGCTGAGCTGTGCATTAAGGGTACAACTAGCATCATTGATATAAATACAGTATAATTATACAAGTCAGATTTCTATTAATCTTGTTTGCTTTTGCAAAGAAAATCTTGTAAAATATTTGAAAAATATTAAATTACTTCAGTACATACTAATATGAGGAAATACTGTAAAAGGAAACATCATCAGAATCCAAATTCAGTTCTTTTCAACAAATGTGAATGCTTTGTTTTGTCCTTGTAGTCACATTAAGATGATCCTTTTAATAATAAGGCTTAAAAATACTCCTCTGGGAAATTATCAGAATAATGATTTGACATTCAAGACTAAAGTAGGTTGGCCCTGCTCTTACATCCAGTTAAACAAATGTTTGCTTTGTCTTAGCAGGAGAAGGCTCATGTCTATATTACTTGAATGCTACATTAATTGGACATTTTTCAAACTGTCCCTGTGAACAAAATAATGTACAAAAGGATTTTAAGGGCAGTTCTGGTGCAAAATTTATTCAGCGGAGTAACTTGGTATTAAGCAACCAGTTGTTAATCTCTTCAGATTCAGAAGGAACCACAAAAACACAAAACCCATTTAATAACAGACCCTAAGACCATTAATTATAATTTTAACTATAATTCTGCCTTTTTCTTTGGAGGGGGGGAAGTTGGAGAGAGAAACAGCTAAGCAAGGAGATAAACCATCCTTACTACAAGTAATCTTAGTGCCTCTTTGTACCTTACATCCAGATTTACTTACGTTGAGCCATATAAGTCTTAGTCTGTTTTCACTCCTATTAATTCCCTTGGCTTTATGACGCTCTCCACCAAATTAGGTTTCATTTAGTATTCATAAGGATTTTGGCCTCTTGGCCTAAGGATTAAGGAGGTCAGAACACAATCTAAATCTTACTTCCTGCTGGTTTTGGGGTTTTTTTTTTTTGTGGTGTTAGCACAACTGGGAAAAGCGCAAGCTGTTTACTGCAGGAAAATTAAACTCATTTTTATGTAACTACTGGGACCCAATGCAGGCGAAACAATTACATATTTTTTAAGACTCCATCAGTTCCAACACACATCTCATAAAGGTAATTGTCTGAAGCCTCAATGATGCATTCTCTCAATTAATATCCTAGAGTATGAGAGCACATTTCAGACAGCACAGCCTTATCTGATCCTCACTGCAAATCATGATGGGCGAAGCTCAGACCCTCATTCCTACTGCAGATCCAAATCGCAATATGCTCTACTTGAGATTGTTTCTTAAGATCATTCGGGGACTGAAGCTCATTCAAGGGCACAGTTGATCTCTCCCGGTTTTGTGGGAGCCCATTCTTCAGAAAAGCTGCTCCGAGGCCATTTATGGCAGAGGAATTACAGTTCATTCCCAGGAGCTCTCTCAGGGGCACATAACACCAATCTCCCCCTTGCACATCATCACACCTGCAGTCAGCAGGGGCCCTCAAGTGCTGTTCCTTTCACAGAAGAGAGGAATTGGCTGAAAAGGCAGTGAACAAGACTGCAAACTCTATGGTACTCGTTTTCCCTCTTGATCTGAAAAAGTATAAAATTGGAGACCTTCCAGAAAGTTGTGGAAGGCATCTGTGCGAGACTTTTTGGAGAGGGAATGAGGAACCAATTCCCAGAGATGAAGTGGAATAAAGAAATGTATCACTGCAGGACTAGCTGATTAATTCAGTATGTCCAGGTTCCTAGGGCCTTACTAATAGTATGGCAGAAAACCACAGATAGTTGGATATACAGCTTTGTTTCTTTTCTTCTATCAGGATATTTTTTTTTTAACTCACTGGAGGTAGACTCTGGTATGTGCTCTGACCCAAGCGACTTCACACTGTAATACAGCTCCAACACCAAACTACCCTTTACTATTAAGGTATTCCCTTCGTTTTTATTGGTCCATTACATGGCACAATAGGTCTCATCCTGCTAAAGGATTTTGTTGAATTACTACCATAAAAATGACTGAAGAGAGGAGCACTAGAAAAAAGGAGAACATCTGTCAAAATGAGAAGCTGAATAGACGGAGCTATCCCTAAAAAGCTATGGGAACACTGCAGCATATTTCACTGACACTTGCTCAAATCATGAAAAGTAAAGGTTTCTTTTCCACAGTGTGGCAGTTGTTGCTGAAAGAGAACTTCCAAACTGTCCCTTTCATTATGAACATCTATAAAAGAACTGATTGTACTAAGAATTTTGTGATCAGCAACACAAAAAAAGGACTAGAAAAAGCTTTTATTTAAAGAACACACCATAAATTAGTAACAGTTTATTTTCTTTGCTTATATTGCTGACTGCATGCACTGTAATGAACTGATTTCAACTTCCCATGCATGAATTTCATGTGATAATGCTCGTGCTAGACTGTAAGCAAAACTAAACCTGTAATTTACAATGATAAACAAGAACTAAAATGCAGATTTCATTTAACCATTGTTAGAAACACAAATAATATTGTTTTCTTCTGTTTAAAGCAGAAATGAAGAAAGCATCTGTTACACCAGTTGTGCAATTTTTCATATAAAGATCTTACTGCATTTATTTTTAAGAAATAAGAGGTGTAATAAGAGGGGGCGCAGCCTGTCTGATTCTTTGTTTGTATCATGACTTATCCTTCACGATACATAAGGTTATTTGAAGGACAGCAAAAAATTATAAGCAATATGCAAAAAACTTGCTGTTTCCTATATGAAACATGATTTTCTATTCCCCTAATTGTGATTAAAGCATATTAGGCACCCTAAAATGAAGGGACTTCGTAAGTCTCTGGAATTTCCTTAGCAAAGCCAAGCACAGTGGTGTTAATCTACACGTTGGCGGTGATGCAGTTTACAAATTTGATTTCTATAATGTCATTTAAATGCTGTTTAACAATAGTCTTATAAAGGGGAAAAAGTCACACTGAGTTGCAACAGCACTCTTGTTATTAATTTTTATCTAAAAAAACATTGAAGCAAAATCAGATTTACATAAATAAGTTTGACATTTATGGCGTCTATGGCACACTGGTGAACATAATCCCATTTGAACAGTTCTTGCATTAATTTTTCTGTAGCTACATTTGGGTCCTCAGGCTCCCGAGTTCAGCAAGACCAGAAGGAGGCGGGAGCCCTCTCCTGGTGAACACTATCCATCTCTCTCCGGCTGCTGCTTCCCCATCCCAGACACGGGACGGCCACGCCAGGTTTGAAAGAGGATAGTGTTTGTAGCTTTTAAAGTTGAATGAATATAAGTTGTTGAGATTTTTTGTTTGTTGGGTTTTTTTTAATTAATAATTTTTAAAAGTTAAAGATCAAAACCAGAGGCTCCATTTTTCAAATATCACCTTATAAGGTGAAGCAGTATGTCAAGAAAAATTGTTCTCCAGCAACTAGTATGTACCATTAAACACAAGCTTCAAAATACCGTCACACCAGTGCAAGTTTTGCACAGATAAAATTAACACCCTTCTGGAAGTACTGCAGTGTTTTAAATAAAGCTACTTTAAAGATTTTTTTCATTTAGCGATAGGTGTTGAGAAGGTTGTAGGCACACAGGCATGGACCAGGTGAGGAATGAATGAGGAAGTGCCATCTGAAAATCCCGTTGCATGTAAAGGGTGCCCTGGGATCCCCTAAGAAGGGCAGGGAAGAGGAAGGCTCTCGGCAAGAGCACGTTTTTTCCTCTGTAACCAACAAGGGATGGTATGTGCTGGGTGCACAGGTTATTCTTTCATGCTAACAAAACTATCTTTTTCTACACACTCCCCTTTCACTCCTAGTGCATGTACAAAGCAGACTGCCAGTATTATTCAGAAAGTGGGGGGACAGAGAGTGTATTAAACACAATTTAATTTCTTGTCATCCACTTTTCCCCATCTATAGTTACTATTAACAAATTTTGCACTTTGCTTAATACCTATAATTGTAATATAAATTTGTTTTATTTTTCTCCTGCTCTGCTGTCCCCTTTCCCTGTTTACCTGAGGTTGAAAGATCAAATTGCAAAATCCAGTCTTTTTCATTTGCAGTTGTTGTTTCATTTGCCTAACTTCATATATAAGGCAGCTTGATTTACTGTGGTAACTTGAAGGACACTGTGTCTCTCTGTTGCAGCATTTTTAAGGCCCCAGAAACATTAATTTTTAAGTTCAAATCAGACTAAGTCAATGAACTACCAGGTGTGCTTGAGTCCAGCTTAATACCTAGATACCATCTCAGTTCAGAGGCAAAGGAAGTTTAAATAATGCCAACACAATAAGAATACATACATGCCTACAGCTGAGTTCCTAATTTGAGAGCTTCAGGATATATAGAGGCAACCAAGACATTCAGTTTCAGTAGGAGCTAGGCATGAGGGTAGTTAGTGATCATATCACTATGTGCTGGGGAGCAGGAGACTCTTCACAACACAGTTTCACAAGTGTGTTTCTGTGAAGCAATGCTGGCCCAGGCAGCCTCAAATGAACTCATTGTCCATTTGCATCCAATTCATCTCAGCTGAAAGGTGAGCTTTATCCAGGTTAAAACCACCACCACTTTTAAGATGGTTCTTTTTAACCCAGAGAGGTTTACGGGTCTGTTTTTCTGCGCAGCAGCTTAAATTGTATTGGCTTCTCTGAATGGTCTGCGTGGAGATGGCAGAGGCTGGCTGTGTAGCAACTGCCAGGGGAAGAAATGTTCAGAAAACAAGGAGTTTAGTGCACGTACTTTGCTCTTAATGTTGACACGTGGCTGATTAAGGTGTGGTGTGCAGTCACTTTAGTGAGTCAGAAAAGCTATATACAACTGAAACTATTACACAGTGGATAACTTTTATGATACACAATTTGCAGTCAGTTAGAAAAACAAGTGTTTCACAATGTAAATTTTTCTGCCTGAAAAGGGAAAGTCTAATTTGCAGCTAGAATGCAATTGTTTTCCTCAGCAAGAGTGAAAACATGAGCAGAATTAACATGTTGAAGAACCTTTCATGAGTTCAGAGACAAGCATTCCCTGTTCATCTTGCACTAGCACTGCTCTACCTTGAAGAGCTCAAAAAGCTGAAATACAATAAGGCCTCCTTGTTAAAAAGGAAATGCTTTTATATAAACAGGTAGCTTAGAACCCATCTCAGATGACCTAATACAAGATCTTGCCTCCTCTACTTTTTTATGGGAGCAAAGCACATCAACAGTGCTATTTCTAGGTGCAGCTATAACAGATGGAATCCAGCATACCAAGGAGAAACAGTGGCCAACTGGGAGAAGTAGTATCTAGAGGCAGAGTAGGCCTAGCCAAGCTGATCCCTAGGCTGCTATGGCTGAAATATGCTGTAAAGATTCATTGTGAATCAAAGTGTTTCATACAAAACTTTCATACAAAACAGACTTCAAGATTGCATTTTTTTAAATTCATTCCTCACTGGCTTTTTTTTTTTTTTTTACCCTCGTCTTTTGTTTAAATAAAGTAGACAAATATATTTTTGTCATTGCAGTCAGATAATATTAAAGGTAAGTTCAAATGATACCAGTAAGTAGAGTGCCCATTGCTTGTCTGGAAATGACTGATTATAGTGGAATTATATGTAAAGCAAACCTACTCAGAGCATTTGTACTCTGAGTTTGGAAACTGGAACGTATATCCTGGAAAGCTAAAAGGATTGGTCTGAGGACTTGTATCACTAGGTGAGAGAATTCAAGAAGAATTTTCTGGCAGCCACTGGCCAGCATTGCTGCATCAAAAAAGTAACAGAAACACCACTGATAATATTGAATGATTGTTTAATTATCACAGCAGCCCTACAGGTCCTAAATTAACACACCTGAATTCAGAAGTGTTGAATAGTCTGCAGGCACCAATGTCATCAGGGGTAAAACAAAACATAGAAAAGCCTCAAAAGGAGAATGTGTTTCTTGCTCACCTTCATTCAAGAGTTGTGAAGAAAGCAGCTAGGTCTCATCCTGAGGAGGGCTCTGCGGGCTGCCACTTGCTTTTTGGAGTTACGCGTGCATTTTCCACTCACATGCTTCAGAGGCAAATAAAGCAGGGTGCACATCCTAGCTTCTGCTTTTACCTTGAGACCCTAAAGAAAAGAAATATAGCTGTAGAAGTTTTTCTCTTCTTCCTGTTTCTCTCTGTTGCTAGCCTACACTGTTGCTAGCCTGCATCTAAGCTGAAATACCTGGGAGTACTTCCCAGGTCCATGAACACCTTGTCACATCCCCGCTCCCGACTGGAGCAAAACACAAGGTGATTCAGAATAACAGCAGCACAAGACACAAGGTATGATTCTTTGGATACCTGCTGTGCCATTTCTAAGTATGGCCAAGAAAGCAAGGGTTTTTTTTCTCTAGTAAAAGACTTACTCTTTTGGGTAGATCAGTGGAAGCACCAGCTTACCTAGGGAGCATGCTTAAAAAAAAAAAACCTCACTCAGTTCCTCCTCTAATTCAGTCAATTAATGACTGCTGTTGTGTATCATTTTAGAAGGGGTTATGCAAGATGATTGTTCTTAATTGGTTAAGGTGTGGCAAATAAAATGTCATGTAGTCTATAAATTAATGGTATGCTTTCATCTACATGTATCTTTCTGATCATCTGTATTTAAATAGAGCAGAATAGAAGATGATCAAAGAATTATATGATCCCCAGCTGCCAAATACATTACTAGTAAAAAGATAAGTTGGTGAACCTCATAAAAAGACAGCTTTAATGAGAAGGTAGTAGAAGCCCCTATTAATATCTCTGAATGATGCTTGCGGAAATGGGCTCTCAGATGAACTGAAACTGAAGATTGTAAAAGGACATTTTATTAACACAATGCATAATTAATCTGTAAATCTTTTTGTCAAAGGTATTACAAAGGTCGAGGTCTTGGCAAACTGTATTGACTGACGAAAATATAATCAGCACTTTTACAGAAATACCTTTTTACACCTGCTAAGTGATAAAACAACTCAATCATGAGGCCACAGACTCATCTGCAAACTAATTTTAAAATAAACAGCTGTACGAACAAAATATCCTGACCGCCACCTGCGAGGCTCTGAGCCACACCAGTCCCTGCTCTGAACCATCTAGAAATACCTACAAAATTTTATCCCAGAAGTGCAAGCTTTAAGTCAGAACATATGAACATTGTGTCATCATGTCGTGTGTGGTGCCCTCCCACACCCCCAACCCCCCCCAGTTCTTTCTGATATAATGCTTACAGAAAGCTAACAACAAACGATCAAAAGAAAAACTGTAATGATAATAATGAATGATTTCCGCATACCTTTACAAGTTTGGTTTCTCTGAACTAATTCACTTAAGAATTGCAGAGATACTGCCACAAACAGCTATGCTTCACATGATACCTGCTAGTTTAGCCAGAGATTCAAAATTTAACTAAAATAATTCTAGTTCTAGAGTAAAACAGGGCACAAAGGTACATCATTGACACTTTTTGTCTTGTAGAAACAAGTATAACTGGATGCCAGCACAATAACTGGCTAGAAGAAATTCAGTTTAAGATTCTCACATTTATCATCAAGGTAGTTTGGAATTAGATTGAGGTATTGCCCTGGTAGTGAAAAGTATTTGAAGTTTGCCCCATCCCTGGAAGTGTTCAAGGCCAGGCTGGATGGGTCTCTGAGCACCTGGTCTAGTGGAGGGTGTCCCTGCCCATGGCAGGGGGGTTGGAACTAGATGGTCTTTAAGGTCCCTTCCAACCCAAACCATTCTATGATTCTATGATGTAATGCCCAGTAATTCTATTCTAGTAAGCATTAGACACTGTAATCCAGGACTTTCAAATAGGGATAACATGAATAGATCCCTTGGATATTTTTGAAGACATACTGAATCTCTCACTACCATTAAAAATCTTAAATATCTTAAAGCTACATGAGAGTGGAGAGGAAAAAAAACCACCTTAGCAAAGATCTAGCTAAAACATATTTGTGACAGTTCACACAACAGTGATCAAGTGTGTATGAGAAAAGACAGCCCAATTTTCCTACAAAAATTGCTTCATTATGGAAGAACAATAACACAAACAGAAAGAAAATAGTTTCCCAAAGAGTGACCCTCACATAGCAGGTAACATTGTTCCTCATATCAAGACTGTCACTTCTCAATCCACAGACATTTCAGATCACTTCTCCCAATTACAGTACCCCAGTGAAAAGCACCAAGTCATTTCAGAGAGAGCTGCAGCTTGTCTCCCCATTGCCCTCACTGAAATGTAAACACCCCGTTAGCAATGCACCTGTGTAACTGAATTGCTCAACAGAGCATCAAAGACCAAGAAGAGGCAAGTCACAGCAGGCAAGGAAATGCCTTTTACTTTAAAGAGTGACTGTTGGCAGTTATTCCTTGGTGATGCAAGGAAGCCATAAGGCTCTCCTGCCTCCTTGCCCCCACCAGCATGCTGCAACACTAGCCTCAGCCCAGCTGCCCTCTCCTTTCTCCTCTGTGAGCATCCAGGTTGCAGACAGCAATGCTACCTCCCTCTCATGTTCCTAGTTACACTAGTGCCCACTTTAAAAATCCACTTTATTTTGGAGTCCTACGCTTCCGCTGTACCAGCTCTGAAAAGAATTTCTGCTAAATTCTGAAGTTGCTTAAAACCTGTGAGCTATTAGTTCATAAAAATTGCAGCCCTAAAAGCAATATTCTGCTCATAGCGTTCATTAAACTTTTCTTTTACAGTGCCTGCTCTTGCAATGTTCTTAGGTGGAACTTCTTGACTTCTTCTGTTGCAACAGTGGATGGCATTATCTGAGGATAAATGAGCTATTATTTGAAGTGTCAGATGAACTGAAAGAACAATTTCATACTGAAAGCAGCAGATGCCCACCAAGTATAAAACTGCTTTTCAAGACATTAGACTTCTATAAAGTAAACCAGTTCCCCTTGATAGAAAGTGTCACTCTTAGGAATAGAATTTCTCTGGAAAGTCTGAAGAGGAAAACATTGTGATCTGTCAAGGATGGTAAAATCAAAATCTTCCCAAATATCCCTATTTTTGCATTATAAAATTTAAAAAGAAGACAAACGATGCAAAACCAATAAATTACTAGGTAATTATAAAACCTGCATGACATTGTGTGAAACATCATGAAAAATACTCCCTAAGAAGATAATTCTATGTTTTTTCTCTATTTGGAATAAAACACCTGCAATGCCTTTGTACTGATTTTACTACCAGCAGGAACTCCTGAAATCATGCTGATAAGTTTCCTCAACAGGATTTTATTTAACAGATAAAACAAAAATCTGACTAACTTTCCCCTCCACTCCCCAAGAAAATAATGCAAAGTCCTTCTTTTTCAAGTCAGGCATTAGGTAGCCTGAGGTTTTTGAAGAGTATTCTTCTATCATAAGCAAAGCTCTGTGTCCATATCCTGCTGCCAGTCTGCCTGCAGAGAGAGATGTCACCACCTTCTTTCCTAAAAAAAAGGCCTCATGACCATCCTCTAGAAGATATTCCCCTCATGGTATACATACTTCTTGCTGTCATATATGCAAAAACTGATGATAACTACCACCGTGGGAGCAAAACACAAAGCGAAGGCCACCCTGAACACTTCCTGTTGTGAAAAAGTGTGCTGTTGTGAAAAAGCCAGGAGGTGTTGCAAAGCCCACAAGTCATTCTGGGAACGTAAGTACAACAAACAGCAATAATCCATGCACTCCATCATGCACCTTCTGTATTGAGTAGTCATGGGATAAACACAATGAACACAGTTACTGATATTTAATAAGTGCTAAGTTAGGAATAGGTGAGGGAAGATGAAAATCGGATTGAGAAGAATGCCTGACAAATAAAACTAGCTGTACAAAAACTATGGTTAATTAATAGTTCTCCACTATTATCCAGAATTTCCTGACAGCAATAAAATAAATTCAGGTACCTCTTCTCTGCACTTGCTTTTCATTCAACAAGCATCTCCAGCCCAATGCCAATAAACAATTCCTCTGATATTTTTCCAGTAGTGAGCCATGGTAAACCTGCACATCAGCTGATGGAGTCCATCACAAATGTACCTACCCTGAGGTACCAAGAAAGGTTCTATGTTAATACACATCCTGACCGGGAGACCACTATACATCAAGGTGGTCCACCCAACAGCCTGAATGGGTACCGGCCGGTGTGACCCAAATCCCTTGTGCACAGGATAAACTGAGCCAGCTCATTGCAACAGAAGAGCCTGGAGGCAGCTCCCACTCCACATTGGTGGTTATGCAACCTGCATGGCCTTTATCTAAAATTGCAGCAAAAAGTTCTCATGTGAATATCCTTTAGAAGTAGACTTGTTTTCTTGTAAGGAAATTGTGTGTCAGTTCGAATGACCAAAAGGGAGAGCTCCTCCCTAAGGACCAGATCTGCTCTGTGCAGTGTGCCATGAGAAAATCCGTCCAATACTGCATGAGCAGCGAGTGCCATAAGCTTTACTCACTATCTATATTCCTCCTCTTTGTCTTATTAAGGCAGTTATCTTGTTAGGCCATTTGTGGTAACTGAAAAGGAGAGGAGATTAAATCCTGAATGCCTGCAGCAGGACATAACACTGAAGCATAAGTAAGCAAAGGAACATTCTTTTTGAACACACTCAAATTCTATTGTGTTGTAAATTTTCTGAAAAGATCATTAGAGACAAGAATGGCAGGTTAATTTAGCTTGTAGATTCCATGTGATGCTATGCAGTAAAGCTGTATCTCCCCACTCTGGCAGTGTTTCACTACAAACTAATTGAAACTGCAGTATGGCACATGTCATCTTGAAATCCTTCCAATTTCCTCTGGGAAATTAAAGAAAAATAAATTTAAAAGAAAACCTGAAAGAGAGGAACTGTTTTTTTCTTCTCATTTTTGCAGTACCAAACTTACAGTCTGACTAACTGATCTGTTTTGCTTCTCTGCTTATACAAATGAAATTCTTCCCAGAAGCTTGTTAGGAGGACTAGCTGCCTGTAAACCAAAGGAGGGAAGAGTCAGCTCAGGTGACTGGCCTTACCTACCAGGAAAAAAAAGATGTGTGAGATTCAGTTTCATCTCTGTCGATCCACACTTGCCCACACAAGTCACGATTTAATAACATCATTTAATAATCAGTGTGAATTGAGTAGATTGTACATTTCATGTACCTACGTAGGCTCAGAACGCTGATTGTACTGTCAAACTACTATATTTGGTTGTTTTCATGAAAAACTACCAGGAATTGTGCAATTAGTGCATCTCACGCCAAACATCAGGTTTGGTAGACATTCAGACACACGAGACAGATTTCACGACAAATGCTTCTGTTTCTCAGGAGCTCTGAATTTTATCCCGAATATAGTATAAACTGATTGTGTGAATACTTCATCAAAGACTTTGGTGTCTGTTCCATTCTCAGTAAAGCAAAGAAAATGATGGCCAACATCACGAAATACTTCAGCATTCTGGAGGACAGCAGGAGACCTGACTGACTATACAACTCAGCCGTTGAATGGTGGACACTCCAAAATGGATACGTTGTTCACAACATCATGCCCAATTTCAAAGCTGACAAAAATTTCAAGCCAGACCTGTGCTACAGCTCAAACTTCGGTAATTTTGTTGCATAATAGTCCAGCTAGATTTATGGGAGTCAGGGTTATATTTCTTCCCAGTACAGAACATATATGTTCCTTATTTGTTTTTTATTTAATAAAGCTGATAAGAAAGTCAGTATGGTTTGGAGATATGTGGTTTTCAGTGCTCTTACATCAGGAACCATACAGACAATGAGGTTTCAAGTAAGTGTTTACTGTAAATAGATAACAAATTTCAGTTTCAGGTTTCTAGACATGAATGTAATTGCAAGACTCAAACCATATTTGCAGGGAAGTACTAGTCTACAGCTTTGCAGATATCACAGTAAACTTATCATAGGGCTTTTCTGTGGATGCTTGTACCAGCTAGCACCAGCCCCTCGAAACCTCGGCTCAGTACTGGTACCTCCAGACATAGAGTCTCCCGTAGTTTCCAGGTGTAAGGAGGCCTACAGAGAACAAAGGATAGCGCCTACGGATCGTATCTTGTGGGACACATTTCAACTTCATGATGAAACATGGTCATATTTAAAACAGATTACAGGTTATCACCTTGCAGGGTGTTAAGATTCCTGAATGGGATGAACTTAACCCTTTCAGTTCTCTGTAGCCCTCTATTCCCACGTATGTCGCTACCAGACAGCATTATGTTAGCCATACGGAACAACCCTCAGCGATCCAACCACTGAGAAGCTATTATGCGTGCACAGATCTTAAATGATAGGAGGTAAATATGGAGGGGAGCGTGATGCTTGCACAGGAAGGTGTAAGAGTGTTGCTGAATGCTGGCTGAAGATTCAGTGCTGCGTAATGGCTTGTAACTTCCAATTGTTTCACCCCTTGATAGAATTGTGGCTATAACACAGCAACTGTTAGTAACTTTATACACTGCCTCAAAAGACACCATTTAATTCTACAGATTCACATTTACAGCTGGAAACAGTGACATGCAAAAACAGTTCTGTATTTCTAGACATGTAAGTGCCTACTGTGCTATTTCAGTTAATGTCACTGGGGTTTTAGTTGTTTCTTCTCCTCGGTTTTAATTATCTTTCCCTCTCCTGCCATCCAAGAGCAAAAGACAAGGTAAAGGAACTAGCAACACGAAACTCTAATTATATTCCCTCAGGAAATACTGTAGCTAGTAGCTATCTTCTAGTTTGTTTAGATCCCAAGCCATTTTGAACTACTAGAAAATGCAGATAATAATTGGTTATTTCTGTACAGTTTTATGTAGCAGTACTTAATTTTTAAAATAATGGGGCTTCTCACTTTGCTTTAGCCAGAGCAGTAGAATTATGTTTCCTATGCATGTCATTTTACAAGATTATTAAGACTTGAATCCTCAGGAGCTGTTACTTGAAATACTGGCTTCAGTGGCTGTTTTCCCTAAAGAAACCAAAGTAGTGTTAAATCATATACCAGCTTCACACCAGTGCCAGCTTATAAAGGCTGAGTTTCTGACTGGAGAGCTTTTAGGAACAGAAAATTTCCTTTGCTATGTTCTGCCTTACTCTGATGGATGCCAAACCAAGAACTTCAGGGTTCCTGGCTTGGTCATGCAGATTGCAACAGGCATAATGCAGAGGTCAATACTAATGTGAAGGCTTTTGCCTGAGCTTGCATTCTTGAGGGCCATTTAGCCAGAAAAAAATACATGATGCCACCTCTTCCTTAGCATGGCAGGAAATGAATGCTGGAGGCAAGATTGCTTATGGATGCTATAACAGAGTCTGGGGCGGGGGACATGGATTTTCCAGAGTCCCTTCGAAGTAACTTCCAGGTCTCTGCAGCAGCGAGCAAGGGGACTGGGAGTCCTGATCTGAGTGATAAGCATCAGAGCCTGATTCTCCAGAATGTAATGTTATTTAATACAAAGATCTTATATGGAAAGGACTTAAAATGATTTAATAATTATTTTTACAAATTATTTCCTTTATTTGGGAAAGAATTATTTTTTCTACTTCTTATTCCAGAAAGTTTTTGTTTTGGTTTGACATTCAGAATTGCAAAGGGAAGTGAACTAATGATAAATAACAACACCAGGGATCAGAACCGTAGACTATCAGGCATATCAGTTAGTACAGCTGTCTTGCAATTCTGGGAAAGTGTTTATATTCTAAATAAAATTTCTTTTCATCCTGTTTTAAATAGCAGCAGCTATGCAACAAGTTTAGCAGGTTTTCTTCTCCAAAGTAATTTTTAACATACATGTAGGGTAGCCACAGCACAGAGACTGTCATCAAATTTGCTGCAAGGGTCAGGTCATAGCTAGTGGGAAAATTGCCTCCCGTTGATGGGTGCAGTTATACCACTGCACAGTGACGTTGGAACAGCTCTGCATATGGAGGCAGAGTTTTCCCAGGATTTCATTACCTTCATTCAATGCAGTTAACCTACACAGAGCTCACTGAAGATCTTTGCCTTTAGGCAATTTCAGTTTCACAGAACAGAAGTGCATTACATAGCAGTCACTCTATTCCCAGTGACACAATGATCGCTCTCACACTAATTGCATTCAGTGATGATTTAGATCACAGTAACTGCTAAATCCATGCTCCCAACGTTTCTTAAAATAGGTGGAGAAGTTAATTTAATTTACAGACTGATACATCTGTATATATCTATCTCATTTATGCATCTATATATCTATTTCTCCAGGGTAACATTAGCAAATTTTTCATGATGACCAGTCCAGTTACTACAATCTTAAATGAAACATAAATTGCCTCCAACACCTCAATCTCTTAATTTATCTTGTGTAGTTCAGCAAATGGGATTCTATCCATTGGAAAACCGGTCTATATTTTCTTCAACACAGCATTATGAGCCCCTCATGCACAACACATGAACAAAAATGAGCTCAACAAAATTAAGTTTGATGAACCTTGTCACATACCTATTAAACTAATCACCTATTTTCTTGACTGAAAATCCTCTGTCAAAACAAGTATTACCATTAAGTAAGGTAAGATTTTTTTAAGGGAATAAACACACTGTTGGATATGGACCATGGTACTTCTCAGTCTAAGTGATTTTAGAGACTATATTTTTACACTTTGCAGAGGATGAAATGATCCAGTCTCTAGAAATTACATGCCCCAAAAGCTGAAAGCAATCCAAGCTCATCATTGTCTTTCTCTTCTTCTAAAAGGTTAATTCCTTTAAACAGACACCAATTAAATCACGGAGCCTACAGAGATAGCCAGAAGAATGATTAGGGTGGTGGAAAGTTTACAAGGAGAAGTTATGTCTAATGAGAAAAGCTTGATAATCAGCTAAATAAGTCAAACTTAATTTAAAAGTATGTAGTTTGTTCTATATGTGTATAACAATGACCCTGAACATGTTTATCCAGACTATCCTCAGATCACTCTTGCAGAACCAGTTTGAAACTCAAAAAATGCAGATTATCTAATGAAAAAATCAACATTGTAGGAGAGGTGCTCACTTACTGCAATGTGTAATGCTACAGAAGTTATGGGGTTTACATGATTTTAAATGGAATATATCAGAGGGTTATATATATGTATATCTTAACTGTGCATAATATTATGATGTCCTTTGACTGCAGTAATGAGAAAGTCTATTCCAAGTTTTAAAAAAGAGGAAAATTATCCGTATGAAAAACAAACCAGAAATGATTTGTAGCCTCACAGTCACCTGACACCCCAGTAAGCGTGCTAGAGGAGCTGGTGAAAACCTGCTGAGACCTGATGGATGACACTCGTTTTCATGAATCTCAGACAAAAGTGAATTTCCAGAGTCTTCTCATATAAAATATTACACAGTATGCTCATATAATAGCCTCAACTGCTGCAGCTATTGGTCCTGAAGTGAAGAAGATTGAAAAGGACAAGAAGGAAAGAGACCACTCAAACCAGACAACAGATAGGGCTAAGAAATTGTCTACTGTCACGCAAACTTTAATGGTACACAAAACATTGAGATTTTAATGATTTCACATTTTTCTGTGTCGCACAGAAATATGAATTTTGTAGGCAAACTAGTAACCATCTTCTATATTGTCAAAGATTTATATTTTATATTTCCATTCCTAGTGTATGTGGAGTGAAAATATCCTGATATATCTAGGACAGGTCTGATGATAAATTTATTGGACAGTAGGTTCAATTCACTATCAAAGAAAAAACTTATGATAGCATAAATCTCACAAGAATAAAATGAAGTCATTCTATTGTGAATTTCAGTTGCATCTTCACAAATAGGTACATTTTAATGGTTATAAGTAGCAATTTTTCAGATGAGTGCCCACACAGTCTGGACAGAAGTTCAAGCAGAGGCAGAAGTAGTTCATTCTCTAAGGTACAGGCATGCTGCCCAGACATATCTGCCCACACACTGAACTGTAGATCATTTTAGATGAGCTTTAAGCTACTGGGCACACCAAGGGTCCAAAAGAAACTGTGGGATCCAGAGGGTTTAATCTGTGCATATTTACACGCTCACTTGCACCCTGACTGGAGTTCAGTCCCAAAGGGAGCCTGAGAGTATCTAATGGATCTGATATATGAGATTTGATTTTCTCTGCTGAAATTGCCATGCTATACAGTGGCAGCACATTATACTACTACTGTGTAGTCTTATTTTGGGTTCTTTCTTCTAGGAAAGTTTTAAATTTTAAGTTCTGTGTCCAATATCTTGAGACTGGGAACTTTCAGCAATTGCTGCGTGGCTGCTGTGTCACCAGGGACTTTCAAAATATGTAGAAGAATTGCTTTGTTTGAAACATTTATATTTTACCATGCACGAATTTTTTGGGACTGTGATGAAACTATGGGGGATGGGAAAGGAAAAGAGGAAAGAGATGGGATAGAAGAGGGTGGTTTTACAAGACACTGTAGGTTATTTTCATAGATGATTTTTGCTACACAAGTTTTAGTATTTTTAATATGCTAAATCCTATTTAGAGTTTTAAAATACCTGTAAGCATATAGTGTACCAGAGAGAATCTTTAAAATCTAAGCAAATAAAGTGTCAAGAGCACTAATTTTAAAAGGTTAAAGGGAATGGTAGAATGGTTGGCTTTGCCAGGTAATTGCATTAGTCTGGGAGGCTCTGACAAAAGGAGTAAGTGGTCTTCTGCTTCTCTGATTAGTGACAGAAATCCATTAGGAAGAGCTTGAGTGTAATTAGAAAGGAGAGATTAAAAACAAAACTAAAAAAAAAAGCAGCAGCATTTTAAAAAAACCAGGAAATGCAGAAATAGGTAGCATGAAACATAATCAAAGCAGCGTATTAGGTGTTCTTAGTAGTTTCTTGTGCATTATAGTTTAGAAATAATTGTAAACCAGGAAGGGAAGAGTAAATTATATAAATAGGTACTACTTTTCTTAGTTTATCAGCAGAGAAATTAAGATATCGGCGCAAGATACACCAGAATCAATGACAGAACTAAAACCAAATTTGCCGAATATAAGCAATTTCACACAAAAGCTGGAAAACCTGCAGTAATCCACGTGAAGAACACGTTTCAAAATGAGGCCATCTTGCCTTCATTTAGAACTCTGTTGAGTCATTAAAGTCTAATTTTTTTAAATACTGCCTCAGCTACGCAGATAAATGTGTTCACAATCTGTAAACTGCGGAGTTAAATTGAATTGATAGGAATGTAATTTCAAAGCATAAACCAAAATCAGATGGCATTGCATTTATGAAATCAGGATACAGCGAATATTATGCATTTAAACCAGTGAATACATCCTCAGATTTGCTGAAGCTCAGTGACGTAACTGCGACACCACCGAGCTCAGTGTCAGCTAATTTATTCTCCTAAGAGTTGATTTCAAGATAACCCAGATTATGTACCAGTTTCAGTGACTTACCAGTTTCTTTCTGATACCTGATTTATTTATATTTAAAAAGTCCCTGGAGTAACACCATACCCGTTTCATTCATACCCTTACTGCTGTGAGCAGATCTGAACTCTGCATATGTAGAAAGAAACTGGCATTCTAAGAGCATATCATTCATCAGCAACTATGCAATATATATATATATAAAGTGAAACAGAAAATAAACAACTCACCAACAACAACAACCAAAAATAACACAATTTAAAGTTAGTGGTGAATTTTCTATTGTGTTTACCATCATGGGGCTATATCTTTCTTTCATTAATGTAACAGCACATATGAAAATCACAAATATAAAACAGATTAAATTTTTAAAAATCAACAAAATAACTGTAAGAATAACTACAATTTTCTATTTCTATTGTATTGCTTGGTCTTATTGATAACACAGAATATAGTCAAGAAACTCTACGTGAGTCTCTCCACTAAAGCTCTACTACAGATGCCTTTCAGACTAAGGCAGACCCTGCAAAAGCTATGTCTGAATGCCCGCTGTTCCTTCACTAATGTAGCTTCCCCTGCTCTTTACTTCTTTTCTCGCTTCTAAACCCAGCTGTTAATTGCTTTAACCTTTAGTTGATTCCCTTGAACTCAGGAAATCTGCATTTTATTTAAATTCAGCTAACCACAACTTTAACCTCCATTCTAATTAATGCAGTTATAACACTGCAAATGAGATTTTCAAGAATATTCAGAAATCAGTCTTTTACATGTCAATTGGTCAAATGTCAGAACATGTCGGGATTTCTGAAAATCTGATACATGGTATTGTCACTATAATGGGGTCTCTTTTTCAGAATGTTATAGGTACTGTCTCCTAAGTACCATATTGTATTCCCCACTTCATAATATTTAACATGATATTCCATAGTAACTAGAATTTAATACCAAATCTGTTCATGGATGTAAGAATATCTAATCTCTGCTTAGTACATCCACTTTATTTTGTGTCATTGATACAGAACACCATAGGAAAGACTATCACAGCCTGGTGGCAGCTTTTCTTTTAATTATTGTATTTGCAACGGTATTGGTAAAATTAATGCCAAAAAAAAGCAAATTAAGATCCAGATATCAACAGGCCAAATTTGGATTCTTGTGTTTCGCCCTCCCTTCCCAGGATAAATACGTGACTTAGGAGAACTTACATATTAATTATTCTTACACAGCTGTCAAGACCTTTTACAAAAGGTCCTTTGTAGATGGGGAGAGCCAAGTATTAAAATGCAACAGTTTTTTTTCCAGATTACAAACTATTTAAAGAACAAGATTGGACTAGAAATCAGTGCACATTTACATTGAATAGTTTTTGGTTTGTAACTAGGTCATGAAATTAGATGCATCATCACTCAAGGGTCTCATTACAGTCAGTGGTGAAAGACCAGCTGAATAGCCCCTTGGAGCTGCCCATTAAGTACAAGTATCTACAGAGCCTACGTTTCTTTCTTAATGTCCCAATTAAAAACTTAAGATTAGGTAGAATGAGTCTTGGTAATCTGCACTGTGGGCACCTTTCAGCTCCAACCTGTGTCCCAACCACATCTTCCAGCTCAGAAGCAAAGCCAGTTACACACCTCCCCCCATTTCCCACCCAGCATATCTCTGCGTGACAAAAACTAGATGGAGGCCACGGTAGTTCCTCTGTGGTATTCTGCCAGCAATAGCACAGCTATCGGTATTTCCAGGCATGTATGCTCTAAGGTCTCCAAGCTAAGGCCATCAGCCTGTGAGAGGCTGTAATGGCTGCGAGCGGAGCCACCAGGCCAACGCGAGAGCGGGTGCTCGTGCTTGTGTTTGCGTTTGGGTACCTGAAGGAAGGAAGGACTGTAATCACAGCGTGGTCCTGAAGCAAGTTTTGAAACTGTTCATCTAAAAGCAAAGGCTTAAATCAATGCTGTTTCTTCATCAGTGTTTTTAATTAGTTTCTTAGCAGACAAAAACATAGCTACATTTTTGTTCGTCCAAATAAATAAAGAATCTAAAAATTACCTTTTTTCATCTTTGGTTTGTATTCATGAGTGGGACCCCATGGTCAAAAAGTTTCACTGTTACTTTACCATACTGTGTCACTTCCTTCAGCACCCCTCCATTAAATACAAGTTGCTGGTCCCTGTCGATTTGAACAGTATTAAAACAGAGCTATTCCCTAGTTTGCTACTATGATTCCTGTGCTGTTTGACGACATAATTCTAAATATATTTACTTGGATGAACTATTTAAAATTCAATGATCAGTTTCCTGTCTATGATTGCTACATCCTAAGTTTTTAGATTAAAAGAAAATTGCTACTGTCACTGCCTTCTGTAGCAGTTCTGTAAATCTATGAAACAGTTCTATTGCAAGTACACACATAGGCAGTGATCCAATATATGCAGAATAAAGACTTTTCTCAAGCTAATCACACTTTTTTTTTTAGTAAAAAACGTGGTGAAATACTGTTTAAGGACAATCTTTATAATGAATCTATTTCTTTAAATATTTGGCCCCTGACTTGAACAAATTGAATTGTCATGTAGCATTAGTAGAAGATAGCAAAGTACTGCCTTCCCACTTTTAGAGCAGTGAAAGACAACTGATATATGTAGTAAGAACTACTAGCACAACTATGTTAGTAGCAGCCATGTCTGTTTGGGACCCTTTCTCCTGAAAGTAGACACAGAATCACTGACTCACTAAGGTTGGAAAAGACCTATAGGACCATCCAGTCCAACCATCAACCCAACACTACTGTACCCTCTAGACCATGTCCTCAAGCACCACGTCTACACGTTCCTGGAATGTCTCCAGGGCTGGTGACTCCACCAACTCCCTGGGCAGCCTGTTCCAATGCCTGACCGCTCTTTCAGTGAAGAAGTTCTTCCTAATATCTAATCTACACCTGCCCTGACACAACTTGAGGCCATTTCCTCTTGTCCTGTCACCAATTACCTGGGAGAACAGACCAGCACCTGCCTCCCTACAACCTCCTTTCAGGTAGCTATAGAGGGCAGTAAGGTCTCCCCTGAGCCTCCTCTTCTTCAGGCTAAACAACCCCAGCTCCCTCAGCCGCTCCTCATAAGACATGTTCTCCAGACCCTTCCCCAGCTCCGTTGCCCTTCTCTGGACACACTCCAGCATCTCTATGTCCTTCTTGCAGTGAGGGGCCCAAAACTGAACACAGTACTTGAGCAGCCTCACCAGTGCTGAGTACAGGGGCACAATCACTTCCCTACTCCTGCTGACCATGCTATCCCTGATACAGGTCAGGATGTATTCCACTTAAAAGCATGTCTGCTCCTGTGAGACATGTTCTCTATCAGTGAGTTACTATTCTACTCGGGTTTTTTTTTCTGCCAAGGCAGGTAAGAATTTGGAAGAACCTGGAGTCTTAGTTTTTGAAACAAAATGACTGTCCTTTCCACTTTCACAGACAAGGATGAAAGAAGCTAAAAGGATGATGTTGGCACAAGAATGTACAATGCTTGTGGGCATAGATCAGTGACAGATGCATTTGTGATGAGCATTAGAAAGTGTTTAAGCGTAAGAGAAATGACATCCTGGAAAAGTTGTATTGAGAACATTCAAAAAACCCACTTTAGTACAGGAATAGGCTTTCCAATGTTACTAGCACACCATGATATGAGACCAGACTGCAAATTTCAGCTACTGCTGCCAAGGGAAGTAAATAAATAATGAGAATGTTTTGCCTGATACCGCAACATTTAGATTTTTTAGGTTTCTAATACTGGGGCTTTTACACATTTTCACATTACAAACATGTTTGACTGCTTCTGGTAGCTTGAAAAACAGCAAGTCTCCAGTGGTGGCACATTACCTGTAAACTGTATACTATATTCCCTGACCTGTCATGCTTTCAAAGATCAAAGTAAACTATCATTAAGTTGAACAATTCCCTGATACTTCAAAAAGTGAGAATATTTTAATGTAATAACAATGACCTTGGCCCACTGAGAGTCTTTGACAAGTGCCATTAAGTTGTTAGAGAAATTATGTCTATGGAAAGCTGTACCTTAGTAAGAAACACCAGAATCTTGAGGCACTACTATACTGTAAAATGAACTTTCACATTGAGTGGTTTTCACAGGGAATGTGAAATAAAGAAGTGAGATGAAATTACTACTTAATACCTCAGTATTAAGCATTACCATGTGCAGACACCAGTGAATTTTTAATTATCGTTTAGAAGCAGATCTTTCATACTGCCAAGTAGAGGTTTGGTAGGTCACCACAGTAAAAAAAACCCAACCATCCTGCCTTAAAACAAGCCTTCAGCATGGAAAATGATCTCATTGTCATTTTGCAGGTGCGAGGAGGGTTCCTGCAGCGGCGGGGCTGAACAACGGCAGCCTGCTCGTGGGTGGCAGGCCCTCCTGACCATGAGCAGCTGGGGAGAACGCCCACCCCTGGCTGCACAGTCCTACCTTCACAAAAATCTTCATCTTGTGCTTCTACTGTATGCCAGGGAGGTAGGGTTTACTTGGAAGGGATAAAGTCTGTCAGTTGATGTGCTGAAGCTGGCAAGAACAAGGAATTTTGGGGCGCAAAGTCCTTTAAAAAGCCTGGTGAGAAGTCACATGGTCTAAACCAAAGGAAAACTGATCTCCGGCGCCTCATGAAATATTACAGAAATGAACTAGAACACGGCAGAAAACAAGCTATGGAGTCTTGCGATGCTCAGAGCTGAACAGTCTCAAACGATTTCTCCCAGGCCCAAGCTCCGGGCGCTGACTCCTGACCGCAGCCCCGGTTTGCACGGCACTGGAGCTCCTCTGCAGCTCGCGCTGACCCTCCCCTTCTGCTCTTGCTCTGTTTCCGGGGCAAAAAAGGGCCACGCTGGTTACCAGCGAGGGTACTGGCGTCAGGGAAGTGAGTCCCGACTGCCCTACCCTGCGGCGGAACGCCCGCCGCGCCTCCCGCGTCGCCCGCCCGGAGCCCTTTGGCTGCG